>NC_133480.1:1405259-1419432 GCF_025370935.1 Choristoneura fumiferana | reverse complement strand
CACCCAAAATATATTAACTGTTGAAGAGTTCTGTCTGTGGAGATGATCCTGGCCGGACTACCAGAATGTCACTATCAGATTATTGTATGTCACCAATATACATAAGTTTACCAATTTCAAGTCGGTCGGACTACTGAAAGTGGGTCAAATTTTAACTTGCAAGATTTGATCCAAATCTATACATATCAAATTCAAAAGTCCTGACTGACTGACAGATATATGAACGCACAGCAAAAACCGCTGAAGCTAAAGGCTTAAATTTGACACACATATACCTTAAGTGACATAGAGATACACTAAGAAGGGATTTTCCGAAATTCTTACGGGATAGGGTAAATGGGATTTATATTTTCACTTTAAAATGCCCTATTCCGTAACTGTAAATATTAGAGACCTCAAATTTGGCACGCAGGTAGAATTCGTACGGGATACGAAATAAGAGGATTTTTATAACCAACTGAATCAAAAAACGTACAAGCTAAACTAATAAACCTAAGAACTGTAGATGACACTGTGGCACATTTATCTACATTTATGTATTTGTCTGGTGACAATACAATAATCTGGCAGTGACATCAGGTAGTCCGGCTAGCATCGTCTCCGCAAGAACGAACTCGTCAAAAGTTAATGGCACAACAAAGAACTTGTAGCTTTCTTTCCCGAATCGCGGGAACTTTGCGATTTCCTGGATAAAGAAGCCTGTTTCAATTCAATTGGAGACAGTGTAGCTCTCTACAGAATTTACTTATTTTTAGCTCGCGGGAATTATCTTATAACTATCGCGTACGAAGTTGCGGTCAAAAGAAATACGTAGGCACTTTAATGTTTTCTGAAATTCGACTCCTGAATACAGGAGTTCAAAGTTTGTATGAATGATGATTATTTCGGTTGTTTTTTTTATTTCGATGCACCGTTTGTTCTCAAACAACGTCTGTCTGTATCGGTATTTCCATATAATCCTCCGTAAAATCAATCAAAACACGAAAAAAGATTCGTAGAAAGTAAATCTTTGCTACCCCGAATTTTAACGCGAGCAAAGCCGCGGGCAAAAGCTAGTAAACAAATAAACGAACAGGGCAAGTTAAATGAAAGCTTGTAATAAAAATAATAAAAAATGGAAATTGAATCCTGTCTCAATTATTGAAAAAAAGATCCATACGGAGCGAAAAGTTTCTGGTTTTTTTATTTACCTACTATTAAAATGTTATACTAACTATAATATCTATTAATAATTATTATTTATTTAATATTGCGATTGCGACAGGAAACTGATAGCAGTTTAACGCTAGTAGTACACACTTCCATAGTCTAAGTTAGTGTTTTCAAATGTGATTGTTTAAACTGTTTCTACAAATTCTAGTTATTTATTAATACATTTTATTTTCACACTTGGCGTATCTCATGCTCAGAAGCCATAATAGTCATACTTGTTAGAGACAAATGCTGCACTTCGTGAAGGAAGCAAGCCGCTTGCTTACACAGTGATAGTATAGACTAAATTGAGTGATTTACTCGCAGCAGCGGAAGTTTCACCCTTAGAACAGAGGATGGCGCCACTTCTTTAAAAAATTTTCAAAAATTCTACAAGCTAAAGTAATAAACCGATTTCAATGTTTAATATCGCAAATGAGAGCCTATTACATACGTTACTTATAAAAATACAAAAAAAATATTTACATAAAACTTTTGTCAAAAAACGCCATCTTAAGTTTTTTTTCTTACCTGATTGTAGTTTTTACTTGATTGCCTAAAAAACTGTATGCAACATGAATGGTTTAATGCATGTACATATTACTGAGTACATAACGGATTTAAAAAAAATTCGACACCGATACCTATCATATTTAACGAAATATGACAGTTTAAATGTGAGCACAAATTTCTTTAAAAAATATTTTCAAAAATTCTACAAGCTAAAGTAATAACCGATTTCAATGTTTAATATCTCAAATTAAAGCTCATAACATTCATAATTTAAAAAAAAATAAAAAAAATATATTACTAAAAACTTTTGGCAAAAAACCATCTCAAGTTTTTTTTCTTACCTGATTGGTAGTTTTTATTTGATTTGCTTAAAAAAACTGTATCAACATGAATGGTTTAATGCATTACATATTACTGAGTACATAATAAGTATTTAAAAAAAATTGACACCGAACCTATCATATTTCACGAAATATGAAAGTTAAATGTGAGCACAAATTTCTTTAAAAAAATTCAATAAATTCTACAAGCTAACTAATAAACCGATTTAAATGTTTAATATCCCAAATTAAAGCTCATAAAATTCATTATGTAGAAAAAAATATTAAAAATATTTACTGAAAACTTTTTGGCAAAAAACGCCATCTTAAGTTTTTATTTCTTACCTGATTGGTAGTTTTTACTTTTTGCTTAAAACATTGTATGTTGTATGCAACATGAATGGTTTAATGCATACTTATATATATTTCTGAGTAAATAACAAGTATTATAAAAAAACCGACACCGATACCCTTCATACTCACGAAATATTTAAGTTTTAATTGTGCACGCTTTTCTTACAAATAAATTTCAACGAAATCTTCAAGTGAAACTAGTACTCTGATTATAATGTTTAATGTTAAATGAAAAGAAGAACGAAATTACCTAATTTATTAAAAAAAAAGTTTTTCCTGGTGTTACGAAAAAATATATTACTTTAAAATTAGTAATTATTAAGACAATAAAATAAAACTATACCGTTTCCGGCATAGTTGGTTCTGAGATGTAATATATATTGCTTAGTAGTTGGCGAATTTATTTAAAAATTAGCTTTTTATGTGATAGGTAGGGCTACAGCTTATAGATATGTCACATTTGAAATAAAAGACTATGAACATCAATGTTCATCAAATATTTAAATTAAACCTATAAGTCCTCTTCGGGTTCATCGGCAGATGTAGAACTGAAAAGGAAAAGTCGTTTTGAAGTACTTGTGCTATTCCAATACTACAAAATCACAGATCTTTTAGACACGGACTGTGTTGCTGTAATTACTGTTGAATTATTTTTGTGCCTAGTTGATTACCATTAGATCTAAAATTTTGTGCCTACCTGTGGAAATCAGTGGTCAGCATACAAAATAACCCTGCATTGAATATTATATTAACTTACTTTTGATTTGTACAGCCACCTTTGCAGGATTTACAATGGGCAGTGCATGTAAGCTGACCCGACGACACCCACAACGCATGGATCGCAGCCAGATTTGCAGCCACAATGGTCCAAGAGGCTTAATTGCGACCAAAATCGCTATACTGCCGACAATTCTGGAGTCCTTCTCTTTTGCCTTAGTCCATCCCAAGAAGATGGACATGGTATGGACATGCTCTCTATAAACTACACTGCGTGCAGCTTACCAAGCGGGCCAAATATGGAGAAACGCTCTGAAACCAGAGTTTCCGTACCATGTCCATCTTCTTGGGGATGGACTAAGGCAAAAAGAGTTGGAAAAGGAAAGTAAGCCTCTTGGACCATTAAGTATTGTGGCTGCAAATCTGGCTGCGATACCATGCGTTGTGGGTGTCGTCGGGTCAGCTTACCATGCACTGCCCAGTGTAAATCCTGCAAAGGTGGCTGTACAAATCAAAGTAAGTTAATATAATATTCAATGCAGGGTTATTTGTATGCTGACCACTGATTTCCACAGGTAGGCACAAATTTTAGATCTAATGGTAATCAACTAGGCACAAATATAATTCAACAGTAATTACAGCAACACAGTCCGTGTCTAAAAGATCTGTGATTTTGTAGTATTGAATAGCACAATACTTCAAAACGACTTTTCCTTTTCAGTTCTACATCTGCCGATGAACCGAAGAGGACTTATAGTTTTAATTAAATATTTGATGACATTGATGTTCATAGTCTTTTATTTCAAATGTGACATATCTATAAGCTGTAGCCCTACCTATCACATAAAAAGCTAATTTTTAAATAAATTCGCCAACTACTAAGCAATATATATTACATCTCAGAACCAACTATGCCGAAACGGTATAGTTTTATTTTTGTCTTAATAATTACTAATTTTAAAGTAATTATATTTTTTCGTAACACCAGGAAAAACTTTTTTTTTAATAATTAGGTAATTTCGTTCTTCTTTTCATTTAACATTAAACATTATAATCAGAGTACTAGTTTCACTTGAAGATTTCGTTGAAATTTATTTGTAAGAAAAGCGTGCACAATTAAACTTAAATATTTCGTGAAGTATGAAGGGTATCGGTTGTCGGTTTTTTTATAATACTTGTTATTTACTCAGAAATATATATAAGTATGCATTAAACCATTCATGTTGCATACAACATACAATGTTTTTAAGCAATCAAGTAAAAACTACCAATCAGGTAAGAAATAAAAACTTAAGATGGCGTTTTTTGCCAAAAGTTTTCAGTATATTTTTTTAATATTTTTTTCTACATAATGAATTTTGTGAGCTTTAATTGGGGATATTAAACATTTAAATCGGTTTATTAGTTTAGCTTGTAGAATTTATTGAATTTTTTTAAACAAATTGTGCTCACATTTAAACTTCATATTTCGTGAAATATGATAGGTATCGGTGTCAATTTTTTTTTAAATACTTATTATGTACTCAGTAATATGTATATGCATTAAACCATTCATGTTGCATACAGTTTTTTTAAGCAATTAAATAAAAACTACCAATCAGGTAAGAAAAAAAACTTGAGATGGTGTTTTTTTTACAAAAGTTTTCAGTAAATATTTTTTTATATTTTTTTGTAAATAATGAATATTATGAGCTTTAATTTGAGATATTAAACATTGAAATCGGTCTATTACTTAGCTTGTAGAATTTTTTGAAATATTTTTTAAAAGAAATTTGTGCTCACATTTAAACTGTCATATTTCGTTAAATATGATAGGTATCGGTGTCGGATTTTTTTTTAAATACTCGTTATGTACTCAGTAATATGTACATGCATTAAACCATTCATGTTGCATACAGTTTTTTTAAGCAATCAAGTAAAAACTACAAATCAGGTAAGAAAAAAAAACTTAAGATGGCGTTTTTGACAAAAGTTTTTTGTAAATATTTTTTTGTATTTTTTTATAAGTAACGTATATAATAGGCTCTCATTTGAAATATTAAACATTGAAATCGGTTTATTACTTTAGCTTGTAGAATTTTTTGAAATATTTTTAAAGAAGTGGCGCCATCTCTGTCCTAAGGGGTGAAACTTCCGCTGCTGCGAGTCAAATCACTCAGTTTAGTCTGTACTATCACTGTGCAAAGCGGCTTGCTTTCTTCACGAAGTGCAGCATCCGGCCAAAAACATGGCCTTAAACAAGTATGACTATAACACTTCATTAGCTTCTTCTAAATCGGAAACTCTTGATACAGGGTCTTGGACATGAGGCATCACCCATCACTGCGGTCGCTGCCTTCGCGATCCTCCTCCACCGGTCTCTATTGGCCGCTTGGCAAGTGTATCACTATACTATACTAAAGCAACCATAAGAAGTGTGTGACAGAGAATGGTGTCTGTCTATAAAGAATTGATTAACTAACAACGATAAGGTAGCTCATTGGTTTTCAAGGTAGATACTTACGCCACGAGATGCCAGGTATTCCATCCCTTTTGCCACTTGCAGTGAAAATTCCATAAGGTCTCTTTGCGTCAGTCGTTTGTTGAGCAGCAGATTTTCGTTGGAGTTGTTTCTGTCAATAAACAAATTAGCATCAAAACCACTGAAGGATATTTAAACCATACAATTCTGAAGTTATAATGACGGAGGGCAACGTGGGCTTGCCCTGCACCAGGACTTTAGTTTCAAAATCAAAACGTCTATTAGTTACAAGCAGACCGCTAAGGGCTCTTTAACATGCGACTTTTTATACAACCAGCGCTTTCAGAAAGATCATCATTGCCAACAAGAAAGTTGCGCAAGAGACTTGGCAGTAAGTTTTTTTTTTTCAACATATAAATTATATTTCGAGTACAATTCTCATGAAAGGTAGTAAAAAAAGCAAAGGTAAGTTATATTAAACGGTAAGCAGCAGTGCTTTCGATATTTAATACCTTCCTACAGGTTGAGTAAGCCAGCCTACTTTAACGAGGATAGCCAAGTGTTTGAACCTTACTACAAAGACTTAGGTCCCGACTTCGTACCTCGATCGGGGAAAATATTTGTATTGAAAATAAGAATTTTGTTTAGTCTTCGATGTTTAACATTTATTTAAAAATGCATGGGTATTTCTACACTTTTTTTTTTATTTGACTGGATGGCAAACGAGCAAGTGGGTCTCCTGATGGTAAGAGATCACCACCGCCCATAGACACCTGCAATACCAGGGGGATTGCAGATGCGTTGCCAACCTAGAGGCCTAAGAAAGGATACCTCAAGTGCCAGTAATTTCACCGGCTGTCTTACTCTCCACACCGAAACACAACAGTGCAAGCACTGCTGCTTCACGGCAGGATTAGCGAGCAAGATGGTGGTAGCAATCCGGGCGGACCTTGCACAAGGTCCTACCACCTGCAAAACCTGCACTAATTGGAAAATTTGAATAGTCCTCTGGCAACTTTGTCTTGCAGTCGGGTAAAAATGGTTTTGCACCATAACTACAGTGTTGTTTAGTGTGTAGGTATAAACCTATATAAATGTATGCACAAATGATAATATTATTAATTATTTTTATATTAATCATAATCAGGCAACAGGGTACCTACTGTTTCTGTACTCTTGGAACAATGTTGGTTTTAAAATGTTAATAAAAAGACATGCATATTAAGTGAAATAATACTTGAAATGCTATTATTATCATCGATCTTTTTAAGTTCAATAGAGAAATCTTGCTAAATTGTAACCCATGGCTAATATTATCTGGTACTTATCAAATTCTGGGCTGGGGACTTGTCAGGGGACTGATTTTAGGGTTTGACAAATTTTAATTAAATAGGTATGTAGCTAGTTTTATTGTTGGTATAATATTAGACAGGATTAAAAATATGGTGGTTTTTAAACAAATACATTATTCTTTGACATTTATCTCAACACATTTTTCCAATTAGTGAAGAAACATATCTACGAATAAGAGAATTATTATTCGTAGAAGTATATCATATAATATCCGTTGCTCTACCTAGTACCTATAACACAAGCTTCGCTTTCTTTGGGACTAGGTAAATTGTCTCGTGTTATTTATATTTATTTTTAATTTAGCTAAGTTGGTACTATACTTTTTGTTCGGTTTGTGCTTCTTTAAGTACTCTCGTAGACACCCGTTGCTTGCGTACTCTACGATGACATAGAAGGGCCCGTCCTGTGTGCAGCAACCTAATAAGCTTATGATATTCTCGTGCTTGCCAATTTTCTTCATTATCTCCATCTCTGACACCAGCGCGGTTACATCAGCGTCGGAATGATCCTCTGAAAGAAACCCATCATCATCATCATCATCTCAGCCGTAGGACGTCCACTGTTGGACATAGACCTCCCCTATAGACCGTCAGTCGCTTCGGTTGGCAGCGGCATCCACCGTGAAACCGCGGCTTTAACCAGGTCATCCGTCCACCTCGTTGGTGGACGTCCTACGCTGCGCTTGCCGATCGTGGCCGATACTTTTCGACCCCAACGGCCATCTGTTCTCCGTGCTATATGGCCTGCCCATTGCCGCATCAACGAGCTAATTCGCTTGGCTATGTCGGTGACCCTTGTTTTTCTACGTATCTCTCCTCATTTCTGATTCGATCCCGTAGAGAAACCCCGAGCATAGCTCTCTCCATAGCTCGCTCGAAAGAACACAATACAGAATAAAGATAGACTTAATACTACTACAGTAGTCTACATCCCATAGAGATAAGAACAGGACCAACCCTACCGGATTCGGTTAGTTAAGGCTACTACGAGTATATCATACCAGTATTAGTGAGATTAAAGTTTTTTGACTGTTGAAAACCAAAAGTATTAAAGTAAGTGCATGGTCACTCTGCAATTAAGTGGGTTTTCAGCCTTTGTGGGACATTGTTGGACGAGATGATGATGATACGTTTCTGGTAAATTATTTTCTAACCTTTCAATTTCTTCACAGCTACCACAGTCTTCACATCCGCAGTGACTATCCCATCACACTCCGCTTCCACAACTTTCCCGAACTCTCCTTCTCCAAGCACTTTGCCAGTGAAAGACATCCGACTCCTCAGGATTTCCCATTGTGTGTCCACCGGTAGCTGGTACTCTGACATCAACGTGTAGTCATTCCCTTCGATCCCCGTTTGCGTTAGCCTTACCTTTTCTATCTTTACTATTGGCATGAGCTGAAAGTTTAGAAACATTTCAAGAAGTCAAAGACTAAAAATAAAAATGCTACTTTGGCTCTCGTGAGGCATTTGGAAAATTACAAAAATGAAACGTAAGTGACTTGAGCTAGTGCGCTGCAGTGCGGGGGCGCTACCGTCATGAACGCACACACCTTTGAGAAAGATCTTCCGAAAACATCGGAATTAGCCGGAACAGTCCACTAAAGCTAGAAACATACTGACAGATGGCGGAGGCGGACGGTGCGGCGCGGCACGGAGGTGGTAGGTACCGCCACACAGAATAACGCGCGGCAAATAAGCGTGGCGCGGTATTATGTGTGGCCTCTTTTACGTTAGATCGAATATTACAAATGCGCTGCACCGCTCCGCCTCCGCCGTCAGTGTATTTCTAGCTTAATTCTGATCTTTTCGGACGTTTCAACGGTTCAAATTACGATTAATAGTCAGGACTTTTAAAAGTGAGTTGAGCCGTTGAATTTTTTTAACGGGTCAGTGCAGCCTAATTGTTTGGATTCAATAGTTTGAATACGATTTGACAAGATTTTTTTAACAATAAAGTAAAATCGACCTACGAGTATGTACCTAGAAAAATATTTTAAGGGTTTTGTAGTCGGTTCCATTTTTTGTTTTTTTTTTTGAGTCGGTTTTACTTTTTTGTAAAAAAAATCTTTTTTGACCAATAAATATTCCTTTGTCTATTGAAAAATATTTATTTGTGCTAATTGTTAATTTGAGCCCTTGGCACTAACTAACATAGGCATTAACTATCATTTCATACATACTAAACCAACGTTGTTATGGATAACCTTGTATTGTCTTAAATAAATGAACTTTAAACTTGACATCGGCAAAATGGACTTGAATATAATTATCTCTCTCTCTTGGCCTCTCTAATCGGCACCAGGGGGCTACTACGAAATTCGAAAAATCAAATTTCGTATCATACCGTCTCTGTCACTCTCGTATTAAATAATATTAGCGTCAGGAGGACGGTAAGATACGAAGTTCGAATTTTGCAATTTTGCACTTCGTAGTATTATGGGGCCAGTGGCTTATGCTGACGCCGACATCAATAATATATTCTGTGGCCGACATCCTATTGTCACGAACTTAATATGTTCATATTAAATATACTGACCCGGATAACTCACGTCTTAAATCGAGTTTAACTCGACATGTTTCGGGCTAATCCGTAGCCCTTCGTCTTCGGAGCAACGCGACTCAGCGGCTGCTGCAACACGCGCACTCAAAGAACGGTGAGTTATCCGGGTCATTATATTTAATATGAGTGAGTCTCACGGTAGTTTCATGTTCAAAACTTAATATGTTGTTTATTTACATAGTTACTTTTTGTGCATTTGTGTCAATAAGTTGTTTTTTTTTCTCTGTCCTTCTTTCTTTTAACTATTAATAAGGGAATAGTTTATAAAGTTTCTTACCAAGCCATCGGAGTCCGGGACTAGAGGTTTTTCAACTACAATTTTCTTCATCCAGTACTTCACAATGACGTTTGAACTCTTCTGTCTTTTGTACACAGTAACTCCTATGATTGTGATTAATACCATTATGACGCTCACGCTACCAGCTATGATAAGCGCTAGCGGATCCTGGTTTCTTCCTTTTCTATCTGGTTTTAATTGTAAATCTTCATCATCAGGCTTCTCCTCCTGATAGTGTGACTTATCTGGGTCTGTAGATAAAATTGTATGATTGATTTTACTGAGGAAGTGGAGCGTTGGCAGCCCTCCACTAGGTGGGCCGATGACATCGCGAGAGTTGAGGGCAACTGGAGTACTGGGCCGATGACATCGCGAGAGTTGAGGGCAACTGGAGGACTAGGTGGGCCGATGACATCGCGAGAGTTGAGAGCAACTGGAAGACTAGGTGGGCCGATGACATCGCGAGAGTTGAGGGCAACTGGAGGACTAGGTGTGCCGATGACATCGCCAGAGTTGAAGGCAACTGGAGGACTAGGTGGGCCGATGATAACGCGAGAGTTGTGAGCAACTGGAGGACTAGGTGGGCCGATGACATCGCGAGAGTTGAGGGCAACTGGAGGACTAGGTGGGCCGATGATAACGCGAGAGTTGTGAGCAACTGGAGGACTAGGTGGGCCGATGACATCGCGAGAGTTGAGGGCAACTGGAGGACTAGGTGGGCCGATGACATCGCGAGAGTTGAGGGCAACTGGAGGACTACCGGTAAAACGAGGCTACTTTGCACCGAATTTTGCTCCAAATTTCGAAATCTTTGTATAATCTTAAAAATTATTATGCTGTGGTATGTTCATATATGTATTTATGTAAAGTAGATCACCCCTACTATCATGCTGGCTTGCTTAAACTACGTCATAATGTTGTTTTAATATATGTATATATATTAAAACTTTAATTTAGGACTAATGTTAACCGGCGTTTGGGTAACTATGCTACTGAATTTAATTTCATTCATAATTCGTACTAGGAGGCGTTTGGTGTATTTTTACCCCATCATTATCATTACACTCTGTATTATCACTGTACGGCGTCTGACAGGAAAAGAAAAGAAAATATCGAAGCAAAAATTGAAGTTCAGTGTTGTCACTTTATTGGGAAGTGTATCGGGTACCGGAACTTCGACCTGCAAGACATTTAAACAAAATACAGAACTGGAGCATAGTTACCCAGTGAGGAGCAAAGAAGCCTCGTTTTACGGTAGGTGGGCCGATGACATCGCGAGAGTTGAGAGCAACTGGAAGACTAGGTGGGCCGATGACATCGCGAGAGTTGAGGGGGACTGGAGGACTAGGTGGGCCGATGACATCGCCAGAGTTGAAGGCAACTGGAGGACTAGGTGGGCCGATGACATCGCCAGAGTTGAAGGCAACTGGAGGACTAGGTGGGCCGATGACATCGCGAGAGTTGAGGGCAACTGGAGGACTAGGTGGGCCGATGACATCGCGAGAGTTGAGGGCAACTGGTGGACTAGGTGGGCCAATGACATCGCGAGAGTAAGGGCAACTGTGGGGGGGGGCTTTCGGCTGATTGCATATAAGAAGTCAGGCGAAGGTTGAAACCACATAATTAATTATTAAATAGGACACAATTTAATGTGATTTTGTCTTTATGACTTTGTGTTTGAAGTTATATCTATCGATTTTTCTAATAATATCTTTAAACAAGCAATTATTGTGTATATATATATATATTTCGGGGATCTCGGAAACGACTCCAACGATTTCGATGAAATTTGATATGTAGGGGTTTTCGGGATGAAAAATCGATCTAGCTTGATCTTATCTCTTGGCTAACTATTTTGGTCTCCCAGGTACTTATTTTTATGTAAGAGGGGGAAACGAGCATGCGGGTCACCTAATAGGGAGCAATCACCGCCTCCCATAAACACGCGCAACATGAGGGTTATCACAGGTGCGTTGCCAGCCTTTCCAGAGATTGATTGATTATTATCCGAAAAACAGTGAAACATTGAAGATTAAATAAAACATAAAAAATATCATGGGAGAATTGACATCAATGTGACCTAGTCCCAAACTAAGCATACTTTCTACTATGGGTACTAGGCAACGGATAAAAGTACTTATAAAGATAAATACATATATGAGTCCAAGACCCGATAACAACCATTTGTATATTATTCATAAAAATATCTGCCCCGACCAGGAATCGAACCCGGGACCTCAAAAAAAGCCGATGCCGAAAAAGTTTGAGGGCTTACGGCATAGATGTCGCTAGCGTCGCTGCTTAAGTGACTAAGTAAGAAACACAAGCTGAGATATTAGGTGCATAGGGAAATTCGTGTCGGTACCGTTGACCATCAGTGGTGTAGCGGTATAGCACGCGGTACGGATTACCGAGGACCTGGGTTCGATTCCCAGTGATGGTCTTATTTTTCTGTTTTTTCTGTGCATCTATATTTCAGTTTGTATTTTCAATTCCGGGACCTCAAGCTTCATAGTCAGGTCTGACCACTTGGCTATCTGGTCGTTAAAGAAAATAAAAAAGAGAAAGGCAGTTTTATAAGTACATATTTTATATGATTATGTTACCTCCTTCAACTGTCAAGTATCCGTAGGCGATGGCAGTAATGTTCTCCTTGACAAGGATGCAGACATGCCATCTCTGATTGTAGCCAGTCGCGTTCTCGATGAAAAGTTTGTATCTTTCACTAAGTAATACATTATTCTGCAAAACGTTGTAAGTACTTATAATTTATGCATGATATACCGCACAAATTACCTCCGTGATAAAAAGGAAAAGAAGTGTACAATGCACATTATTGCACATACATATTTACATTTTAAGTTATAGTAGAGACAGATAGAAAACAAGACGTCAAGAAAATTGCTTTTTAGGGTTCCGGAGCCAAAATGGCAAAAACGGAACCCTTATAGTTTCGCCATGTATGTCTGTCTGTCTGTCCGTCCGTCCGCGGCTTTGCTCAGGGATTATCAATGCTAGAAAGCTGTAATTTTGCACGGATATATATGTAAACTATGCCGACAAAATGGTATAATAAAAAAATGTAAAAATGAGGGGTAATTCATTGACGTAAAGTGGGTGTGTTTTTTTTTCTCATCCAACCCATGTGGTGTGGGGTATCGTTGATAGGTCTTTTAATTTTTCGCTTTAGTGATTTGTTTGCGAAATATTCATCTTTAAAGTGCAAAATTTCTAAAATCTAAACCGGTGGGTGGAAAAATTTGAAAAAATTCAGGATAAGTATTTATCACGTTTTTTTTCTTTTTATTCGACTGGTTGGCAACGAGCAAGTGGGTCTCCTGATGGTAAGAGATCACCACCGCCCATAAACATCTGCAATACCCCTGGTTGCTGGTATTGTATCTTGCTTGGCTTGGATCTAATTAGATCCAAGCCGTAGCAAGGGAGATGAAACTAAATTTACCTGCTGTTATTTATTTTGCTGCTTTATTTAGCAAACAACGCTACGCACACTAAAGTATGCTATGATTGTGGGGTACGTATCTAGCAAGTACGGTACAAATCAACGCACGTAAAAAGATTTCCTGGCGATATATATACTGCGCAGTGAGCGAAATTCGGACCAAATTGGCGGCGGAGCAGTGGGGACGCGGGAGGGGGCATAGGAGCGCGCGCGGCCGTCATGCCATTGGCTTGTTAGTTGACTGACAGATGAGCAAACGTATCCCCTCCACTAGCCACCCAGAGCTCTTTTTACGTGCGTCGACTTGTAGTTCATGATATGGACCGCAGTGTATTCTCAAGTAGCTTTTAGCAAAAGTGTTTGCGTACCTTTATAAACTTTCCTTCCACCGTAAAATTTTTCGGATCAAACTTAGTAAATCTGGAGTAAGCTCGGATCCAGTATATCATCGTATCTTGTGGGTCTCTGGTCGGCAGGTCAATGTCGCCGGCTGGTGTGGTTTATTGTTTGGTTTACAGGACCTTCCTTGATATAGCCAATGGCATCATCTGTTTACATAATAAGCTTCTGTTAAAAAAATCATTTTTATACAATAATACAAGCTTTTTCTGCTGACTGTCCTTTTTGTTGACTGTACTTGCATTGTCATCCAAACTACATTTCCGTACTAAATTTCAAGTCGATGCCATTAACCGTTGTGGGATCCTGCGGGGACGATCCTGGCTGGATTTCAGAATTTCACTGCCAGATTATTGTATTTGTCAGCAGATTAACATAAGTATGCCAAATTTCAAGTCTATATAGGTAAATAATTTACAATAAATTACGTCAGCTTCATTCAGAGACAATAACTAAGTCGCTTTCTTTTTTCTTTTCTAATTTCTTTGCTCACCCGCGACCTTATGATAGCTAAGTTTAAGCAAATATGCGTGTTCATGCAGTTCCTCCACCTCCACACTGAA
>NC_133480.1:1367740-1396555 GCF_025370935.1 Choristoneura fumiferana | reverse complement strand
TTCCACAGTTTTTTCCGTCTATTTTTCTATGACTTAAATAATTCCGTAAATCATATAAACAAGGTAGTTATTCACTGTTCACTTCACATATATATATTAAAATAAACAAATGAACATGACTTATGCACAATGCGTCAGTGACATACCAAAAACGAAAAATCATTCGAATTTACTTCTAATTCCCATAACTTCAAAGTTTATGGTTAACTGGATTGAGAGCAAAAAGAAAATGGCGTACTTTATGTCAAAGAATGTCAATTTGAAGGACTTGAAAACTGCAAATCGTTACACTTTATTGCTTATTGCGTGTAAATAGAGCACAATGTATTATATTTTGGAAGCAAACGTAAAATTGTAACGGTTGCATATAAATGTACGATATTGATTTGTTAGAGACAGTTACAATTTAGATCTGACCAATTCAAGCTATAAATTGAAATTGTTAAGAAAATTGAAAATCAAAAAAATATGGCGTCTGTCAAAATTATCTTGTCATTTATGGTGGTTTGCGTTCTAATGCATGTGAGTTTTTTTATTGATAACTATACTTTGATATACTAAAAAATATCTAAGAGGTTATAGAAATACCTAGACGTCACAGGAGACCGAAGAGCTGGCAGCTCAGCTTCCTCGGACAAAGAATTAGCTTAACTAGGTATTCAGAGATGGAACGCTGCCAGCATCTCCGGAACCTTGCCTACGAAGATTTCTTTGTTTCAAGTAACTTTAGTTTTTATTTTTATGCATGTAGTTTGAGTTAAGGGCAGCCGTATATAAATTTATATAGTTTAATTACTATGTAAAATGAGTTGTGGATATTCGGAGTAACACATAACCTACTTTTTATTATGATATTCACGAGAAATTGAGATAAAACCCCAAAAATTAAATGTCAAACACATACAATGTTAAGCTTTTGGGTTTAAAATTAGCCGATTTAACTTATTCTCCTTTGTTTCAGCTGGTGTTGGCCCAAGACAGGGGAGGTGGACCCGGCTTCGGTGGTGGTTACGGCCGCTGGGGCGGTGGTTACGGTGGCATCGGCGTAATCGGCTTCGGTCGTCGCTTTGGTTACGGTTACGGTGGTGGCTACTACCCTCCGCCTCCGCCCCCGCTATTCTACCCACCACCACCTTTTTTTGGGTAAAGCGGTGGCTTTGGTCGGTGGGGGAGTGGTTACGGCGATTTCAGGGTAGTTTGTCGTCGCTTCTACTTAAATTGGAGGACTACTAACCCCGTCCCTACCGCCGCTGTTCTACCCGCTGCCGTCGTTCTTTGGGTAAGCGGTGGCGTTGGTCGCTGCGGCGGTGGTTGCAGTGACATCGATAGTATCAGCTTAGGTACTACTCACCTCATCCCTTCTTTAGGTACAAGTGGCAGTGATATAGACGAGATGTGAATTGAGGTGTGATTCGAATTTAAATGTGATGATTTTGACTATTTAAATAGTGATTTAGATTTAAATACATTTTTAAGAAATTTAACAAACTACCATGAAATTAACTTATAGTGATAGTTTGTGTAGTTTTTAGTAAGAGCTGGTGCTAATGGAATAATATACAAATAAAAAAAAATGCAAGTTTACTTTGATGATAGTTTTAATTTTGCTTCGGTATTCCACTAAAAATACTACGTAGATATATTCAAATGGTATTTTTAGTCAATACTTTTTTAACATGTAATTGGCTATCGGAATAATTTACGTTTTTTTTTTCTTTTTTCAACATTTTCGAATTTTTTATTATGCAATTTTTAAAATAAGAAGTAGTCAAATTCTATAAAAAAATACATTGAAGTTTGTCTGCCTGTCTGTCTTGCAAATGGTGTTTTTTTATATATAAGAGGGGAAAACGAGCATGCGGGTCACCTAATGGGAAGCAATCACCGCCGCCCATGGATACCTGTCAACACGAGGGGTATCATAGGTGCGTGGCCGGCCCTTTGAGATACTAGTAGGCTCGTTTTTTAAAGATCCCTAAGTTGTACCGCTCCGGAAATACCGTCCCAGGAAGCTGGTTCCAAACTTTAGTCGTGCGTGGAAAAAAGTTTCGCTTAAAGCGGACGGTGCTAGATTACCACTCATCAAGGTGGTGGGAATGAAATGACTGACGCCTGCGTTTGTTATTTGAATGATTACGTAAATACAGACAGTGTTCTCAAGCGCCGCAAATACTCTTCTCTTTTAAAGGACTATGAGTTTGCGGCGCTCGCAGTGGAGACAATGGGTCCCTGGTCGGCTGACATGAAGGCCTTCATGGGAGCCTTGTCGTCCCGGCTGATAGAGACCTCAGGAGACCCCAGAGCTGGCGCTTACCTCTCCCAGCGAATTTCTCTAACTGTACAGAGAGGTAATGCCGCCAGTGTGTTGGGGTCTATGCCGCAGGAGGGCCTCTTAGATGGTGTTTTCTTTTTATAGTTAGGTATATTTATGTTGTTTTTATTAATTTTGTTTCCTATCATATTATTGACAGTAACTAAATAGGGTTAGATATTGCCACGAGGGTTGATGTGAATGATTACACACACAACTAGGTACATGAAGAACTGATTGTATAAAAAATAATATCAAAATCGGACCACTTTGTAAAAAGTTACGCGTGATCATGCACACTGAGACAAAATATTGTTGGGTGTAACAAAATAACTTTTCACCTCAGCACCTCAACAGGGCAGGTTTCGCTATGAGAAATCAGTGAGCAAATCGCATTTTGCTCACTCCGTGAGACAAAGTAACTTTTTAATTATTTTTTTAAATGCTGAGTACAGTGTTGGGTCTACTTACTGAATTCCAAGTATTTGAACTTCACTTTGATCTGTCATTTCACTTCAACACGAAAAAAGCGAGAGATAGGATCAAATGTGTTGATTAAAATCTTAAATTTAATTTTTGATATTAAAAATATGTCGATAGATACCTAATAAATTACATGACAACGAAATATTTCCAAAATGTAAATTTTCCCAATCGTTTAATAAAGTATGCAACCTCGTTGCACGAAAGCCACTTCTCTTGTTTTTTTTTTTATAAAATAATTCCGTATGCCTCTTCAGTTGGAATAAATATTTGATAAATTGAATGAATTTTTAACAAATCTATTTATGTTTATGTATGGAAATCTTAATAAAAGTCATATATAAAGGTTCAATAACATTTATAATAAATTATACGTTTATTGGTCAAACCTTTTTAATGACTCCAAGATGAGGCTGTTTGCAGTATTAAAAAATAAGTGTGACATACCCAGCACAAGAAGTATGAGATTTGTATTGTATCTACTGGACACTTTTTATGGTTTTAAATGTGATTCTTATATTTGTTTCTTAATAATCGGATTATATTAAAAAAAAATGTGTTTGTTTTGTAAACAGGTAGGTATATGTGGTTTTATTATTAAGTTACATTTAAATGATGTTCTCGCTGCTGAGGTGAAAAATTGTATGTGTCACACGAGACCAAAGTTTTTTTGCATCTCGTGTATTTGAATCCCTTGCTGCTCTTAGGATTCTAATCTAGAATCACTCGCTGACGCTCGTGATTCAATTATAGAATCCTTCGCTTACTCGGGATTCAAAATCAACACTCGCAACAAAAAACAACTTTGCTCTCTTGTTGCACAAATAACTATTAACGCCACACAACCGTATAAGGTGAGTTGCAGATGAAACGTTTTTATTGTCAGATGTTTATGGGGAATCTAACAACGTTTTATAAACGACGTTCTAAATTGTTACAATTACAATGTTTTCTATATTGTCGTTGCAACTACAAAAACGCATCATCATCATCATCATCATGTCAGCCGAAGACGTCCACTGCTGGACATAGGCCTCCCCCAAGGCTCTCCACTCAGACCGGTCTTGTGCTTTTCGCATCCACCGCGATCCCGCGATCTTAACCAGGTCGTCGCTCTATCTTGTTGGAGGCCTACCGACAGCTCGTCTCCCGGTCCGCGGACGCCATTCGAGAACCTTTTGACCCCATCGGCCATCAGTCCTGCGAGCAATGTGCCCCGCCCATTGCCACTTTAGTTTTGCAATTCTTCGAGCAAAACGCATAAAGCATGCATAAAACAAACTACGCGTCCACTTGAGAACCTCCTCCATTTTTTCGTCGTTAAAATGGAAAATGAATGAAATGAATGAGCGAATGTCAAAATCTCGCTGTCATTAGGTACCATCAGCCAAATATGTGGTCTACCACCCTAAAGTTGATAATCGTTTGCATGTCATAAAAAAATAATGCCAATAGACGTGTCTGTCAACTTGAAAGTTCGACTTTAGCGACATATTCATTTGATAGAAATTTGTTTAAAACCACTTATTTGGCTGATGGTACATGACATGTTCTTGTGTGCATGATTTCAACTCTGGTGCACTACGTGTAACTTAAGGAAGTTAAAAAAATATGAAAACCTATTAATAATAATTATCACTTCAAAGTACCATCAGCCAAATAAGTGGTCTACCAATTTTAAACAAGTTTCTATCAAGTGCAGTGTTTGTAAAAACAACGAACATGCGCGTCCTCCGGCAGAGTTATCACCTTGAAGGCGGTCCGGCCACACGTTCTGAATCGTGACGAAAATGGCGGAAGCAGTTTGAAGTGTTTCTCAAAGCATCCGGAGTGAGCAACCAGCCTAAGGAGGTCCAGGCTAGTCTATTGGTTAACCTCATCAGATCGGCTGGCTACGAGATATTTACGACTTTTTGCATGCCAAATTTTAAGTCTTTAATAACTATAGTTACGAAAATAGGGCCATTTTGAAGTGAAAATATAAATCCCATTTATTCCATCCCGTGGGAATTTCGAAAAATTCCTTCCTAGTGTGCCTCTACAATATTCAAGGTGCCAAATTTCAAGTTTTTAGCTTCAGCGGTTTGGGCTGTGCGTTGATATATCAGTCAGTCAGTCAAATTAACTTATCAATTTATCGTTTTGTATTGTATTGTAAATAATACGAATGTTTATTCTTGAGTCTGTAGTGTTTATTATTATGTATGCATATAGTTATGTTACCTAAGCTTGTATATATTTGAGTATGTTGTTTTATTGCCTCGTATCCATAAACAAGCTTAGTTAATTGGGGACAAGGTTCATTGGAGAGATTTACTGTCGTTGATTTATAGATGTAAAAGCCACACTAATCGAACATTCGGTATCCGTAGCGTGCTATACTAACTGATGGTCAACGGTAAGAGACACGTTTTCCCCTATGCACTTCATATTCAGCTTGTTGCATTTAGCCATAAGCAGTGAACACGATCTATGGTAGCCTCATCGAGAAACTTTTTTCGGCACTCCATTGGAACTAACCGCTCACGGACAAGAGATATCGATAAGCATCAAATTAGATTGGTAACAATCAATCCAAATTTTTATGCAATGGAAATGTACAACTCGAAATTATACCGTCAGCAGAGAAATAACAATTTGAAATATACCAACAAGAAAATTGTTCATCCTGAATATCGTCGAAAATGAACCTTGTCCTATGGTAAAATTGACAAATTTGATGTATGCGAAAAAAAAACGACCACATCAGAAATATAACAATTGTAAAGTGTTCCACCCGAAATCATTTGTTTTGGGCGTCATACATAATATTGTGGAAACATTAGTATTGAAGGTGAAATTATGACTATATTCCATATTAGGTTGGCAACATAAACTTAATTTTATGGGCTATCTTACATCATTGCTGTTTGCATTCAGTCGATAATATGAGTAGGTACATATTATATTAAGACTTGGTTTAGACAACATTCACTTATTGCTTATTTATTTTTGCTCCTAATTTATAATCGACATAAACTAATTTATTCCATTTGGGTTTAATTAATTTACAACAAAAATAAATTTCGTTGTAAATATTTTTCAGCACAATTACATTTTGACAAAATTCACTTTGTTTGTTATATTCATTTTGATCCTAATTCAAAATGGTCAATTCAAGTGGACGAATTTCCATTTATACCGAATGACAGTAAATCATTGGAGGCGAGGAGACCGTTGTGGTGGTAGTGGTGGTACTTATAATGTTGTAGAAGGATTGAAATAAGAACTACACTGCTGACATAATTTATATAATTATATAATTAACACATAATTATTTATTAAATATACGAGTTACATAAGTACCTTACAGTACCTATTGATAACAATATATATCCCTCGAGTGATAATTAAATGGACATAGGCCATTTCACCAGTTTTATTTTTTATAAAAATAAAATGGTAGAAAAAAAAGATATCTTATATCTTTAACAGCAACTAGAAGTTTGGCAGAAAAATATGTTTTATTTTTAAATTTATTAACAATTTCAGAAAATAGTTCTTAGGTCACCTCAATAGTTCTTAGGCTAATTAATAACCGACCAAGAAACAGTGATATTTCATAAACGTGAATTTTACATCTAATTTTTATTATATATTAAAAAAAACATACTGATATGTATATACCTAGGCACCTAGCATAGTTTGATTTTAATGTTAAAAATAAGCGAAAAAAATGTTTTATTTTACATTTTACTCTAAAGAGCTGCTTATTTTAGAAATATAATGATATGTCTTTAATATTATAACATCAATATTAGAACTATATATAGATATAAATGCCTCAGCCAGTAGGATATGTATATGTTTCAATCGTTGAAGACTTAATTTTAGTTTTAAATCTAATTTTAACAGTAATTATTAAACATGGAAATCTAGACGCAATTTCATGACATTCATAAGAATAAATATTAAACATTTATTTTTTTAATTTTAATCTAAACCTACACATGTATAATGAACTAAAAATTGTCATCTCACTCTCTACATCTTTTTATTTTTTTTCTCTAAGCTTCAAAATAAAAAAAGGAGCTAAATCGGCGACCTTTTTTCGTTAGCGGGATTTTTCATTTTTATATATCGACACGAGTTTTGTAATAACGCCCATTAAATGATAGAATAAAAAAAAATAGAAATACTTTCAAAATAAATCAGTATGGTTTCTGTCGTTAAATGAAAAAAAAACACTCCAGAACGAGAAATATTTTCTTTATAATTAAAACGATATCTTTATTTCTTGCATCGATTGACGCTAGTCCAAAGTGGTTGAATTCTATTTCTTTATTGTATCATTTATGTCTTAGAATTTTCAACGGTTTTAATGTTCGTTATTTCAAAAATAAGAAAAAAAACGTTAAGAGCCGTTAACTTAAATCAAAAAACAAGGACAACTCTTAAAATTTAGTTTCTTTTTTTTAAACAAAATATTACAAATCGCGACGCGCGAAGCAAATAAATAAAGAAAATTATTATACGAAATTACGAGTGCCCGACTATTTATTTAGTCTACTCAAAACCGGTTTACTATATTTCTAGCGTTGAATTGTCTACAAAAAGTCCTATGAAACTACAATAGCTTAGGTTAAATAAGCTAAACAACGCGCCTACTCCCCTAAAAAAAGATATACAATATCAAACTTAACTTAAAAAAATAATATACGAAATTAATAACAAGTCAATCCAATTTCACTGACGGCTGCACTGAAACATTACTGTCACATTTAGAGAATACCTGATGCATGCATAGTTTGATTTCATTGAAAACCTAACAGCTTGGCTGAATAGCTCATATTTGCAATAGCCAGATAAATAAATTATAAAATATATATGACAGCTGTCAGTGCTGGTTTGACGTTTCAACTTTTTATTTGCTTCGCGACCGCGGGTCCGAATAGCGCTTAGTGCAGTCTGTAGACACCGATGCGCTTTTCACCAGCAGTGTGCTGTACGAACTCGCGAATCTGATCGGTAGCAACAGGGCCGATGCAGACTAAAGGCTCTTTGAAGTAGCCGCAACTCTGAAAAAAAAAAGTGGCAATGAATAATAACGCAGAAGCCAATATTTGAAAAGATAGTTGAGTCAGCTTAATTGAGCTTCTCTGCAAAGTTTTTTTTATTCGAATTTTTAATTCAGATAACATGTAGAAAAGATTTTGCCAATCACATTTCAATAAAATTGGCCAAATACGAGCCGGATTATTTGTGCACCGATATCGAAGGTTTCGTAGAAATTTATAGGTATCTATGAATATCCAGTGTCAGCACCGACTTCAAACTATAGTAGAAAATAATTTTCAAGGGTTTTTGAAGTCGGTTCAATTTTTTGTTTATTTATTTTTATCTATTGAGAGGTACTAAATATGTAGATATTAATAATTTAGTCAAAATATTCAATAGCCATACACCCATGAAAGGTCGCTGGAAGCCGGATATCGAATATCCGGTGCCGTCCCGTATAGCCGGATATCCGGTATGGAGAGTAAATTTCTAATGACTGGTATATCTACACTGATCTACACACTGCAACACATTTTGTTTAGGTACTAGTCCAAAGAGTATTATGCTTATATTATGTAGAGAAAAAGAGTTACAACTCTATGGCCAAATTTGTATGTGTAGTAACAGGCGCTAACTGGTGGCCGGAGGACGAACTAAATCTACAATAACGCACACGCACACGGACACACGAAAGACGCTTTATGATATGACGATAATATTTTTAATACCTAAATAAATTCATCATCATCATCATCATCCCAGCCTATATACGTCCCACTGCTGGGCACAGGCCTCCTCTCAAAACAAGAGGGCTTGGGCCGTAGTTCCCACGCGGGCCCAGTGCGGATTGGGAACTTCACACGCACCATTAAATTGCTTCGCAGGTTTGTGCAGGTAAATAAATTATTATGGGGCAATTGACCCAAACTGAGCAAAGCTTGTACATGGTTATAGGCAACGGACAAACATACTTAGATAAATACATTCTAAATACATATTAAACGTCCAAGACCCAAGAGTAAACATTCGTATTATTCATACAAATATCCGTCCCAGGAATCGAACCCGGGACGTCAAGATTTATAGTCAGGTTCTCTAACCGCTTAGCTATTCGTTCGTCTAAGTTTCATGTTTATGATGAAAAGGCGATATAAGTTGTCAGCTAAATTATAATCCAAGTTCAAGGAAAATTGAGATAGCCAAGAGACGAGTTTGTAAACTTCCTGTACAAGCAAACAATTATGCTAATTTATAACTCCACAGTAAAAAGTTTTAACGAGACAATAACTCGCTCTCGACTTTGAGAGACCCTGTAATTTAATCTGCAAAAGTCCTCAGAAATATTTTATCGGAGAAAAAGTCCTCTCATTTTATTGTTTGAGTATGATATTTAAAAAAACTCGATAAGTGCGATTAAGTCTCGTGCACCGAGGGCTTCGTACTTTATAAGCCAGGGTTTTTAATCACCACGTATTTAAACGCACCGCTGACGTGCGTTTGTAACGATGCTCCATGGAAAGAAAACTGGTTGCCAAGAAGTCCGTTTGTTCAACCTCTTCACGACTAAACCGCTGAACCGATTTAAATGAAATTCGGTATAGAGATAGTTTGAGTCCCCGGGAAGGACACAGGGTAGTTTTTATCCCGGAAAATTGCGTATTTTCCGTGGGATCCTATACAGACGGATATTCGTGTCTAATCTAGTTCCAAACATTCCCATACTGACCGATCTAAATGAGCCACCCCGTATATTTAGTTTTGAAAAAATGACGTCTTACTAGTTTCTTGCAGCACATTCTGGGCAATCATGGTCTTTGCGAAAGCGCTGGTAAAAAGAGCCCTTTGTGGCCTACTTATAAAACAAATATTTCGATCCAGATTTTTAAATTTGGAGTTTACCTTGCGAGCCTTTTGGCGATGTCGGCGTTGCATGACGCAGCAAAGTCCTCGGGTGATATCGCACTCGCTGGAGGCTGAACAGTCTTCATTGTACTGCTTACGACCGGCTGTTGGGGGACGGCAGACGTGCATTTCACCTGGACATTAAAAGCAAGTCATCAACATAACCAGCATCCGAAGCAGCAGCCGAAGACTAATGAACAAAGGCCTCCTCATTTGAACGCTAAAATGATGATGATGATATGCATGCAGTTCCTCCGCCTTCACAATGTAAGAAAGAACACACACAAATGACACAAAGCAATGTATTACCTCTTCACTACACTGACGCATTTTGACTTCAACCAGAGCTCATCTTTAGATCAACACAACCGTTCACCATGCTATGAGTCTAACATCGGGTACCTAGCACCCGAAACCATCGTCCCATTTCGGTCCAAACGGCCATCTGTTCTCCATGCTATATGGCCTGGCCATTGCCAATTCAACGAGAAAAACCTCTAGCATAACCCCTTCCTCCTCTCCATTTGAGTTCTTACCGAATAAAATACTATTATATAATAGTTATCGGCATCATACGACCCGGACCGCGGACGCCATTCGAGAACCTTTTGACCCCATCGGCCATCAGTCCTGCGAGCAATGTGCCCCGCCCACTGCCACTTCAGTTTCGCAATTCTTCGGGCTATGTCGGTAACCTTAGTTCTATTGCGGATATCATCATTTCTGATTCTATCCCGCAGAGAAACCCCGAGCATAGCCCTCTCCATAGCCCTTTGAGTGACTTTGAGCTTCCTCATGAGACCCATCGTTAGCGCCTACGTCTGAGATCCGTATGTCATCACTGGCAACACACACTGGTCAAAGACTTTTGACTTCAAACACTGCGGTAATTTGGATGAAAAGACACTGCGAAGCTTCCCGAACGCTGCCCAGCCGAGTCGGATTCGACGAGTGACCTCTTTCTCGAGACGAGCTGTCGGTAGGCCTCCAACAAGATGGAGCGATGACCTGGTTAAGATTGCGGGATCGCCTTGGGGAGGCCTATGTCCAGCAGTGGCCGTCTTTCGGCTGACATGATGATGATGATGATGATTATATGACGTTCGAGTTTTGAACTTTGTAGCATACGAAGAGAGCTAAGCTTGGAGTTTCTCTACAGGATCGAATCAGAAATGAGGAGATACGTAAAAGAATGAGGTAAAGTGGCAATGGGAAGGTCAATATAGCACGGAAAAGTGACAGCCGTTGGGGCCGATATCTTCTAAAATGGAGATCGCAGATCAACAAGCGCAGCGTAGGACGTAACCAACGAGATGGACGGATAATCTGGTTAAAGCGAAGGTTAAGGCTTTTTTAACCGTGTTGGTTAAACTTACCTGGTACCACCTCTTCGCAGACCAGCCCGGCTTCGCATTGGTTCTCACGGTTGCAGATTTCGCCGAGCTTGCGGCCGGCGAAGGCTGGCAGGCAGCGGCCGCCATCATCTGTGGACAACAATTCGGTAATTAAAGCCGGAAGTTAGTTTCGTCGGGTAGTCGCGCGAGCAGAGCGGTAGCGCAGTGCGCGTGTTACAGCAGCCGCCGAGTCGCGTTGCTTCGACAAGAAGGGCTACGAATTAGCCCGAAACATGCCGAGCTGAACTCGTTTGAAGACGTGAGTTATCCGGTATTATTTCATTAAATAATCAAAGGCTGCGTAAAATTTCGCATGCTCTTTGTGGTAGATTTTAGTAATGCTGTTATTATTTTATAAGATTTTATTGTACCTAAAATCGTGTAAAATAAATTTTTTTTATTTTTTTTTAATTTGCGTGTTATCTGACCGCAGTAAAACCACAGACCACAGTAAACCTTATTTTTAAGTTATCTATCTTTACTTATACAGAGTTATAACGGAACTATAAACGACTACTTTACTCAGTCGCGACCTTATGATAGCTACGTACACATTTATTGCATAGACATAGCTGGGCGTTTTTAAAAAAAGTGTAGCCTTTCATTATTTTTGAAATTTTGCAAAAAATATAGTTTTTTCCTACTCAGAATCAAGAGCACAATCGATTCCGATAGTTTAAAAAAATAACAGTTTTGCGACGTTTTTTTCAAACACAGTATGGCCGGACAAAACTGACTCGTAAAATTTTGTATGAAAAAATGGGGACATTTTTTTAAGCGATCGAAATCGATTGTGCTCTTGATTCTGAGTAGGAAAAACCAAATTTTTTAAAAAAATCTTAAAAGGAAAGGGTACATTTTTTTTTGGAAACGTTCAGCTATCGTAAGGTCGCGGGAGTTTTATATTTCATTGATATAGACCTCCGAAAATTAACGCCTGATTCAATAAATTTTTGAAGCGTATGTTTGTATGTATGTAACTATGTCTATTCCAATTTCCTCTCGTAACTACTCAACGGCTGAACCGATTTTGATAAAAGATACGTCATTGGATTTGTCTTTATGACGTGAGTGACACCGGGTACATGAAATTCTTAAAAAATCATAACGGCGGATTTTTGGCGCCAAATTGTAAGTTTAAAAAAATGTTTTTTGTTCAAACCTATCGAGTGGGGTATCAAATGAAAGCGAATGACTAGCCCGTTTTAAATATATATATATAGGTTATAATAGTTTTAATATGTACACCGTTTTCACAGAAAAAAGTGTGAAATAAAACAATAAATTTAAAAGTCAAAAAACC
The DNA here is from genome assembly GCF_025370935.1 of Choristoneura fumiferana. Taxonomy (NCBI): domain Eukaryota; kingdom Metazoa; phylum Arthropoda; class Insecta; order Lepidoptera; family Tortricidae; genus Choristoneura; species Choristoneura fumiferana. The sequence goes on along the minus strand of NC_133480.1, from coordinate 1,384,125 downwards.
CGCCTGCCTTAAAAAATACCTACTAAAAAGAAGAAAACAAGTCTAGTGGGCTAGAACTTTGTTAAGTAGCTAACTTAAAGTTAAACAGTCGGGACCCATTTAAAAATCGTGACGCTCAAAAATGCCTCTTGTTCTGAGAGGAGGCCTGTGCCCAGCAGTGGGACGTATATAGGCTGGGATGATGAAACCTGTGCTAAGGGGCACCGCTCTTCCATATACTCGTACTTATAGGTATCGAGTAGTACAACCGTGGTAAGTAGACAGTTAAGTTAAAGTATTTTTTTTATTCAACTGGATGGCACCGAGCAAGTGAGTCTCTTGATGGTAAGAGATCACCACCGCCCATAAACATCTGCAACACCAGGGGTATTGCAGATGCGTTGCCAACCTAGAGGCCTAAGACGGGATACCTCAAGTGCCAGTAATTTCACCGGCTGTCTTACTCTCCACGCCGAAACACAACAGTGCACAGCACTGCTGCTTCACGGCAGGATTAGCGAGCAAGATGGTGGTAGCAATCCGGGCGGACCTTGCACAAGGTAAGATAAGATAACCTATAACCTTATCTTGGTTACATTTGTATTATTAAATATAACTTAAACTAAGCTATAAAATCCAAATAGCTTCAGACTCTGCGCATAACGCTCGCTCATCCAGTAGAATAATGACATATTGTAAAAGTAAATACGGTTTGATATCATTAAATCCAAAAATACAAAAAGATTCCAAAAACCAATCTTAATTTGATTGCTTAACAACGATATCTCTTGTCCGGGTGAGCGGTTAGTTCCAATGGAGTGCTGAAAGTTTCTCGATGAGGGCTACAGCATAGATGTCGCTAGTGTCACTGCTTAAGTGACTAAATAAGAAACAAAAACAGGCTGAGATATGTGGTGCATAAGACAAATTTGTGTCTGTACCGTTGTCCAGCGGTGGTGTAGCGGTATTGCACGCGGCACGGAATGCCGAATACCTGGGTTCCATTCCCAGCGCTGATCTTATTTTTCTGATTTTCTGTGCATCTATATTTCAGTTTGTATTTCGACATGGGTTTTACGGGATGACCGTAAAAGTAATAAATATTTGGAATTGAAATAAAAAATACAAAAAGATTCCAAAAACCAATCTTAATCTTTAAATCACTTTTTTAAGGAATAGTCCCAAAGCAATTGTGTCGAAGTTCTGTTGGACGAGCGACATAATTATATGTAGGTATGTCAGTACATGTATACAGACATACACATACGCAGATGCGCATACATACAAGAGCACTCGTGTTCAAGTGCACATTTACAAGTACGCATCATATTACAAAACAAATTAGAAAACAAGAACCATTTTATTTAATATAAAAAATAGGGGGAAACGTGTTTGTGTGTGTATACTTAGAACAACTTCTACAACCCCTTTCTTTTTAAAAATGCAATATGTGTTTACTAAACCAGAACTAACTACGCAGTGCGCCATGAACATTAGGTTGGGGTACGTAATATTTAGCGTTAGATATTCCAGTCTGAAATCCTGAATGAAATATTTACCCTAAAATTTAAACTTAGCACATTCGGGCGGGGCTTACGGGATTACACAGGATGTTCTCATTAAGCTTATGCTTGTTAATTTATGTACAGGATGATTTGGAGGGATTTCAGAGGGCTATTATTGCTGTGTGTAGGCTTTTGCTTTTTTGGTAAATCAGCGTGTTTTACGGGATTTTACAGCTCAAATTCACTAATCCCGTGTTAATTAATCTTTTTGTGAAATAATTGTATTAACATCACGATTTTTATTGTTTGCACGTACCTACACAAAAGTGAAGAAACACCATATGGATTACATATATTGTATAACTCTTTATTGTACATAAAACATATGAAAATAACGGTTAACAAGAGAAAGAGATGTACAAAGGCGAACTTATCCCTTAAAGGGTTGTCTTCTAGTTGAAATGAAATGAAAATGATGATGAAATGAATGATGACACACACATGATTACAAAAATAGTAGAAATATAAACTTTGACATTAAAATATTTAATTAAAAAATATAAAATTTTGTGTGTGAGCGAAAAGGTATCACCTCATCATAAATACGGACTCCTGGGATGGAGTCAGAGCGGTCTTCCGGTGAAACCAGTTGACCTTTGTCTTCCAGTTAACCTTTGCCCTTTGAGTGTAGGTATATATAGGGTATTGTATTAAAAAAATTAAATATCTATAAATATCGTGGATGAATTTGACACAAAATATTTTAGATAGCAGATATCAGTATTCTAAAACGTCTGACATCTTTTTAACAAACTGTAATATTCTTTTATAGTTAGTTGGGCGACATGTTAGGTACTGGTTAAAAATCAGGATTCCCGTGGATGGATATGACACAAAATGCCTATGTACATCAGTTACTGCTCAGATATCAATAAGAAAGTAAAGTTTTCGTCTTTAATTTTTTTTTCGCCCAATACTAATGGAAAACACTAATACCTAAATTTCTAATTATGCAGGTACCCAAAATGACACAATTTTTTGTATTAGGTTGGGCAAATGCTCCGGTAGCTATATGCGAAAAAGAAACAACTTTAATATTTTTGAAGCCTCAAAAACCTAGCCCTACGGGTCTATATAATGTAGCCTGTAATTTATATTTCCCACTAACACTGTCTAATATTAAACATACGAAAGTTTGTAAGTCTGTTTGTTTGTTTGTTACCTTTTCACGTCTAAACCGCGGCGCCGATTTAGATGAAATTCGGTGTACATAGTTTAACCGCCATAATGATTGATTTTTGGAGTCTTTTCGTATTTTTATTTCAACGCCAAATTTGTTACTTTTACGGGTATCCCGTGAAACCATATCGTAAATACAAACTGAGACATGGATGCAAAAGGAAAACCAGAAAAAGAGACCAGCACTGGGAATCGAACCCAGGTCCTCAGCAATCCGTGCTGCGTGCTATAAACCCCTACACCACTGCTGGACCGTAAATACAAACTGAGACATGGATGCACAGAAAAACCAGAAAAAGAGACCAGCACTGGGAATCGAACCCAGGTCCTCAGCAATCCGTGCTGCGTGCTATAATCCCTACACCACCGCTGGACTGGGACTGGGGGCTGGTTTTTCTGTGCATCCATGCCTCAGTTTGTATTTACGGTCCAGCAGTGGTGTAGGGGTTATAGCACGCAGCACGGATTGCTGAGAACCTGGGTTCGATTCCCAGTGCTGGTCTCTTTTACTGGTTTTTCTGTGCATCCATGTCTCAGTTTGTATTTAAGATATAGTTTAACTCCCGTAGAAGGACAAAGGGTAGTTTTTATCCCGGAAAAATTCATAGCTCCCGCGGGATAGCGTTAAACGTCGCAGAAGTTGCGCGCGCGCAGCAGGTTTGTCAGATTATAAGTTTTGCGCTAGAGTCAAGAAAATTAAATATTTAAGTACTTATTTAATAATGGTGAAGCCGTGGTGGCCTAGTGGTTTGACCTATCGCCTCTCAAGCAGGGGATAGTGGGTTCAAACCCCGGCTCGAACCTCTGAGTTTTTCGAAATTCATGTGCTATATTACATTTGAAATTCACCACGAGCTTTACGGTGAAGAAAAAACATTGTGAGAACTTGCACGCACCTGTAAAGTGATTAAATGGTATGTGTGAAGTTCCCAAACTCCCATCCAAGCACTCTCGTTAGGCCTGTGCCCAGCAGTGGGACGTAAAGCTGGGATGATGAGATAATGAGATGAGAGAGATGAAGAGTTACACATAACAGTAGTCCAGAGACCTAACCTAAACCTTAGAATTATTGAAGAAAGAGAGAGAAGGCATTTATTCACTATCTATCATAAAGACACACAAATACAAAAAATTTGCGGTCCAAAGGGGTAATGCGGCCAGCATCATGGGAACCCTGCCACAGGCAGATTTTTTATAATTTTTATTTTTAAAGTAACATATATAGTACATATATTTACTTAAGGTTTCTTAGGTAAGTTTTTTTTATTTTTCATGTGACTATTTACTGAATAAATATTATTAATATAACACAACAAATAACAAAAAAAACATGAAAACACACATGAAAATAATACACACACACACACACACACACACAATTTTCTGTGTCTCCTTAAAAGCAAAACGGTCGCACTCACTCAGCATAAGGTATGAGAAATACACGAAATATGTTGAAACTTTCAACATATTCTGCGTTATTTCCAGCGAAGAAACGTTCAAAGTGTAGATATATCTTAATTACGTTAAAAACCTCTCAGGGTCTTTAATTAAGAGGACTGATAATTAAGTCTCGACCCCAAGGCTAAATTAATTCACTTAAGTCTCTGAAATGGATTTTTGGACGTTAACGTTACTTTCGTCTGGAGTAATATTTTTACGGGTACGTACGGGCTAGAATCCGTTTTAATCATATTATCTGTAAATCCATCTTTTTATCTGTCTGTCTATCGTGCAATTGCTATTTACGCAAATACAGACAGTTAGTTACCTAAGCAACTTAGAAGACCAGTTCAAAAAAAACCGGTCAAGAGCGTGTCGGACACGCCCGAAATAGGGTTCCGTAGTTTTTCTAAGGATTTCGTATTTTGTTCGGAATATTCCAAGTTTAGGTATTTTTTATACCTTAGGCTGCTGTTTACTCTTAAACTACTTATAGTTCTCAAGAAAACTTAACCGTTATAGTTTTCCTTGTAAGTTTGATATACTTATTACCATCGTGAATTTTTTCAAATTTTTCCACCCACCGGTTTAGATTTTAGAGGGGGGGGGACGCTCGATTTTAATGAAAATTTGCACTTTAAAGTTGAATATTTTGCAAACAAATCACTGAATCGAAAAATCGTTTTAGCAACCCCCCTAATGGTTTTAAGAGACCTATCCAACGATACCTCACACTACAAGATTGGATGAGATCCCACTACGTCTAAGATTTAAAAATATATTTTTTTTGTGTTTTTTTTTTCATGTACTATTTTGTCGGCATAGTTTACATATATATTTGTGCAAAATTACAGCTTTCTAGCACTGATAGTCGCTGAGCAAGGCCGCGGACGGACAGACAGACAGACAGACATGGCGAAACTACAAGGGTTCCGTTTTTGCCATTTTGGCTACGGAAACCTAAAAATGTGGTTACTTATTAAATGCTATGTGAACTAAGCCTTTATTCAACAAAAGAGTTTAAAAATATGAAATTTTCTAATAAGTAAAATGTTTATCCACGACTGCTTATTAATATTAATAATAATAATATTCAATTTGAACACATGCCCATTTGACTAATTAGAATTACAATGCTAGTTATATTACTAATTTGTTCATTTAAAGAACTATCAGCAAAATGTCCTTATTTTACATAATAAAGGCTGACCAGAACTAAAAAAAACCTCGACATATTGCGGAAAACCAATAGAACTAATTTCTTGCACTGGTAACACTAAATTCAAATGTCATCTGTCTATTGCTGTAAAAGTTTAACGTTGTTTGCGCGTGGTATTTTGAAGTGTTATATGTGTTTTTGTGCGTTAAAATGCCGAAGACTATCCATAGCATAGAAGGAAAATAATTTACAATTTATAAAAGTATTTGGCATAGAAAAGTCTGAGGATTAGAAAATATTCCTTTATATAACATCACCGACATGAGACTTGTCAACGTGATTGGTAGGTATCGTATAGTTAGAGCAACAGGGGCTTAGAAAATTTAGACAAGTATTTTTTCGTTCGTCCCGTTTCGACCCGTGACGTCACTCCTTAGTAAGTGTAGTAGAATAGTGAGTTTCACTGGATTGGAACTTGGCTATATGTCCATTTTTTTTGTAATTTGACAGACAACGGGACAGGTGAAACGAAATAAAAGCTTTAATATTGCTCTTTTAAGGATAATTTTGTAGAATTCTTTACATTTGCTACTTTAAATTAGGTCTGTTTTGTAATTATCCTGAAAAAACAATAGTTTCGGTATAATGTTTATAAGATCATCACCACTATAAACCGAAAAATGTCCAACGTTGGACATAGACCTCCTCCAAAGAATGCCACAATGCCCAATCGTGCTCAGCATGCTCCTGCCGTAGACTGTTTAAATTACACGAAGCAATCATTCGATCAACAACACATTCGGGCAAAAAGGATTCGACCAACCGACACCCAACAAAACAAGCATTTAAAAATTAAATCCTTTAAATTAGATAGAGCTCTCCCAACTCAGAAGTCCTTTTTAATCCGTGAATTTCCTAACTTTATTAGAAACCAACAACCCCGGGACCAACTGTATAAATCCATCAAAGTTTGAATATAACGTAACTTGCGGGATTTGAGGTCAAACTCTAATCCGGCGGGTAATAAATTGATTACGGTTTACGAAAGTTATTTTAATTAATTGTGGGCGACTGTATTTCCGCTTCCGCTTTTATCATGGATATTGCGCATGTGCGGATTTTGACGTTGACTTTTTCATTTCGAATTGATGCTGTATAAATAAATATAATTCCTTTAAAATTAGTAATTATTTCCATAAGTGGTGACCCGCGACTACGAACATGCAGGAAAAATTCGAGCAATGTATGGAACCAAGTGAAGCAGTGGTTTATCGAGTGGGTATTAAGGTTCCGCCATTTTGGCCTGACAAACCATCGCTTTGGTTTGCGCAACTAGACGGACAGTTTGCCTTATCGAATATTACATCGGATTCGACGAAATTCTACCATGTAATTTCCGTGTTAGAGCCTAAATATGCGTCCGAAGTCGAGGACATTATTACTAAACCGCCTGACGCGAATAAATACGAGACTTTGAAACAGCAGTTGACAGCTCGCTTATCCGCTTCGCGAACAGAGCAACTGAAGCAATTGATGTCGCGAGAGGAGCTCGGAGACAGGAAGCCAAGCCAGTTTTTCCGTCACATCCGTAGCCAGGCGGGCCCCGACTATCCTGATGAATTTATACGGACTCTATGGTCAAGCCGATTGCCGACTTTGCTTCAAAGCATTATCGCGACGCAGGAAGACATGCCGCTAGAGAAGCTAGCATTGCTCGCGGACAAGGTACACGAGGCTACTTCGCACTGTACTGCTCATGTTGCTGCCGCTTCGACGTCGACATCACCATCGCTACCTGTGTCTGCTATCGACGAGTTAGGCCGAAAAATTGAAGCTTTGACGCAAAGATTCGATGCGATGTCAACATCGAATCGTGACACCAGAGCAAGATCGAAGTCACGTGCCAAGCGCGGCAACTCGTCCAGGAGCCGTTCCCGTGCCGGTGGCAAACGTCTCTGCTGGTACCATTTTAAATTCGCAGAAAAAGCAGCTAAATGTATCTCGCCTTGCAATTACTCAAAAAACTAGCTAGGGAGTCGCTCGAAGCGACTAGTGATTGTGCGGCTGTATCGGGTCGTATATTTGTTACTGACATTAAAACTAAGGTGCAATTTTTAGTTGATACTGGGTCTGACCTATGCGTATATCCTTTAAGCTATTTAAGTGGACAAAGGCGTCATAAAACGAATTATGAGCTTTTGGCCGCGAATAATACTGTTATTTCTACGTATGGCTGGTTGAGTTTGTCCCTGGATTTTAATTTACGCCGTGATTTTTCTTGGCGATTTGTTATTGCTGATGTGAGTAAACCGATAATAGGTGTAGATTTTTTATCCTTTTACAATTTGCTTGTTGATATTCGCAATGCGCGCCTAATTGACAGCATTACATCGCTCACATCAGTCGCTCTGGTTGCTTCTACTTGTGCCTGCCCGCAAATAAAAGTTGTTACAGGTGACTCTTCGTTCCATAAGCTGTTACAAGAGTATCCTGATATAACGCGGCCAGTTGGAACATCACAAGAACGTAAATGTAAGCACCAGACCCAACATTATATTAGGACAACTCCTGGGCCACCTGTTTACGCAAGACCCAGACGTTTAGCACCTGATCGTTTGAAGATCGCGAAACAGGAATTCGAAGAGATGGAGCGCACCGGTATCGTGCGAAGATCTGAAAGCTCATGGTCCTCTCCTCTTCACCTTGTCCCTAAAAAGGACCAAGGTTGGCGACCTTGCGGAGATTATCGAGCTCTCAATGCTCGCACGGTACCGGACAGATATCCGGTGCGCCACATTGCTGATTTTTCGCACAATTTATCAGGCTGTAAGATTTTTAGTAAGTTGGATTTAGTGCGTGCATACAATCAGATTCCTGTTGCGCCAGAGGATGTATCGAAGACAGCAATCACGACACCCTTTGGACTTTTTGAATTTCCTTACATGAGCTTCGGTTTGAGGAACGCCGCTCAAACTTTTCAAAGGTTTATGGATGAAGTCCTTAGAGGTCTGGATTACTGTTTTCCATTTATTGATGACGTACTAGTAGCTTCTGCTAATAATGTAGAGCATCAGGAACATCTACGAACGGTATTTAAACGCTTTAGCGAATACGGCATTTTACTTAACCCTAACAAATGCGTATTGGCTGTTCCGGAAATAGAGTTCCTGGGCTACATGGTTTCATCTGAGGGTACTAAGCCTATTGGTGATAGAGTCGAGGCTATTCAAAATTTTTCACGCCCTAAGACAATTAGGGAGCTTAGGCGTTTTTTAGGCGCGTTAAATTTTTACAGACGTTTCGTGGCTAATGCGGCCAAGATACAAGCTCCACTCCATGGACTGCTTAGTGGTCCATCAGTGAAGAACAACAGCAGTATTGATTGGAGTCCCAGCTTGGAGGAGGCTTTCAATGCTTGTAAAACGAGTATTGCTAACGCTGCTCTTCTGGCACATCCCGATCCAACTGCTCCTTTGGCTGTTGTCACGGACGCGTCTGAATTATCTATCGGATCTGTCATACAGCAAGAAGTTCAAGGCCATTGGCAGCCGCTAGGTTTCTTTTCTAGAAAGTTAACACCAGCGCAGATCAAGTACAGTGCTTATGACCGCGAACTCCTTGCTATTTATGAGTCGGTTAAATATTTTAGGTATATGTTAGAACTAAAACCGTTCTTTGTTCTTACTGACCATAAACCGATAGTATCCGCATTTAAAAAGTCTCATGATTCGTGTTCACCGCGACAATTTCGATATCTTGATTTTATATCACAGTTTACCACCGACATTCGTTATATTGCTGGTGAGGACAACGTTGTCGCGGATGCACTGTCTAGGACTGACGCCATAACAGACATACTTGACTCTGACTCTTTAGCAGCCTCTCAAGCCACGGACACAGAACTGAGAAATTTGATCAAAATCGGTTCATCCTTAAAATTGCAAAAGGTACCGTTTGGGAATACGAAACTTTTTTGCGATGTGTCCGGGCCAGTTCAACGTCCATTTATTACATCCGAATTCCGGAAGTCAATTTTTAATAGTATTCACGGACTTAGCCATCCTAGCGTTAGGACTACCGTAAAAATGGTAACTGAACGCTATGTATGGCCGGGTATTAGGAAAGATTGCAGAAACTGGGCGCGAACGTGCATTTCTTGTCAGAAATCAAAAATTTCTCGCCATGTTCATGCGCCAGTGCATGATTTTAAACTTCCTTCGGCCCGTTTTTCCCATGTCCACGTAGATCTTATAGGCCCACTTCCGATTTCTAACGGATACAAATATTGTCTTACCGCCGTTGACAGGTTTACGCGGTGGCCTGAGGCAGTTCCGCTTACGGATATTACGGCTGAAAATGTAGCCAAGGCATTTATATCTACGTGGATATCACGTTTTGGTTGCCCTGAAAAGGTGACCACAGATAGAGGTAGACAATTTGAATCTCATCTTTTTAGTAAAATTTCGTCAATCATCGGTTCACATCATCTTAAAACTACTGCGTATCATCCAGCTGCTAATGGTCTTGTGGAACGTTTCCATAGACAATTGAAGGCAGCAATTATGTGCCACGCAGACGAGAGCTGGACAGAATCTCTTCCATTGGTTCTTCTCGGTGTACGTAGTTCATGGAAGGAGGACTTGTCCGCATCATCCGCCGAACTAGTTTACGGTGAAGTGCTTAAGCTCCCTGGTGAATTTTTCGAACCGACTACTGACAGACTGACGGACTATACTGATTTTTTGACTAGGTTGCGTCTTCATATGAAGAAACTTCAACCTAAGGCCGTAGCACGACATGGCTCTTCTAAAGTGTTTGTTTTTAAAGATTTGTCGACAGTATCACATGTATTTATAAGACAAGACTTTGTACGACGATCTTTGCAGCCACCTTATGCTGGCCCTTATAAAGTAGTCAGTAGAAATGATAAGTTTTTCGCCATAGACGTAGCAGGTCGAATTACTAATGTTTCGATCGATAGGCTGAAACCTGCTTATATCCTAACAGATGAACCAGGTAGCACTTCTACGTCATCTACCACTGTTCCTGCGAGAACACCTGTGGTTGTAGCAACTCCTACACCTTCTAGGACTACTCGTTCTGGTCGTCAGGTTATTTTTCCTAATTTTTATCGACCCTAAAGGTCTCCGGGGGGGCTGATGTGGCGACTGTATTTCCGCTTCCGCTTTTATCATGGATATTGCGCATGTGCGGATTTTGACGTTGACTTTTTCATTTCGAATTGATGCTGTATAAATAAATATAATTCCTTTAAAATTAGTAATTATTCCCATACATGTATTAATCGCGTACTTTTAGAAAGCATTTTTATTTACAAAAATGGCGGGTAGGAACCTCTATTTCTCGCGACTGACAAGTTGGCGCTTGCTCGCCTAATCACGGCAAAGACAGCAATGAACCGGTTGGCGGCAAATTTCATGGTTTTTTTTAACTTTTTACCGATTTAATTATTTAATCATTTTTTTAGAATTTTATAAATAAATGACACATAAATTTTTTAATTAAAATAATGTTGTTTTAGGTTTATTAAATTACTTACTTATACTTCCTTTAAATGTTTGAACATTCGATTGTTAAATCTTAATGTTATAGAATTATTTCGACTACGACACTAACGTAACGTAGTGTTTAATAAATTCTACATACTTAGCTTAAATATGGGTGCCAAAATATTCTCGGGCTGAACATATTATCATAAACAAATGACAACCACAGACACGGCTGAATTCGAATAATGCTGTTTAAAAATAAACATGATTGTGGCGCTTGAATTCCCTCCTATAAAAAACTTCATTCCGACTTACAATTTACACCAACCTCCCCCCCCCCCCTCATTGGCCACTTAGTAGCGGCCACGCTTGAGCGACTAGTGGCCGCCACAAGCTGCAGACGCGTTTCTTCATACATTTTGTACCTAGGTATAGCATCGGCGCAAACCGAGCGTTCGAGCCACAAGCTGCGGGAGTCGACCGCGCTCGCTACTTGTGGCTGCGTTTTGTCGTTCGACTCGTGCGCAAGTGGCTGGTGGCCGCATCAAGCCACCAGGCTGCCACTGGTGGTCGCGTTTAGTGGCGGCGACTGGTGGCCATAATGTGCGGGGCCCATAAATCTTACATGAGACATTGGTTCCAAAATCTATCTTGGTGGATTGAAGTAAAATTTAAATTACGAATGTGTAGGATTTTTGATTACAAGATTGATTAACAGACGCACAGACAGACGTATGGAAAATTAAATATGACATGTGGAATTACTGGCTGAAAATACTGGCATTCGAGAAGAAAAAAATATTGGCGCCACGCGCTGTTCGAAATTAGAACCGAATCGTGGGTTTTACAACTTTTATTTTATTTGCAACGTAGTTTTGCTTTTGTTTGTTTACCTTTATATAAATATTTGTATGTTGCTTTAGTTCAAAATTTGTAAGTCCTATTAGAATATACCTACGTCTACCGTCATATTACAAGTACTTATATACATAGCACAGATGCGCAAACACTTTTTTCTCAAACATGCCATGTAATGTTTATGTTGTGTTCCTTAAAACAGGCTTCAAAATATACTGTTGCAGGCCTAGGCCTGCAAGACAACAGTCTTTTGTTTCAATGCAAAACGTCAAATATCCACGATAAAGGCCATTATAAACGACTTGAAATTAATAATCTGAATTTCTATGGTTCATTTATTAGTTCATCATCCCAGCCTATATACTTCCCACTGCTGGGCACAGGCCTCCTCTCAGAACAAGAGGGCTTGGGCCATAGTTCCCACGCGGGCCCAGTGCGGATTGGGAACTTCACAGTAACTCGCACCATTGAATTGCTTCGCAGGTTTGTGCAGGTTTCCTCACGATGTTTTCCTTCACCGCAAAGCTCGTGGTAAATTTCAAATTTAATTCCGCACATGAATTTCGAAAAACTCAGAGGTGCGAGCCGGGGTTTGAACCCACGACCCTCTGCTTGAGAGGCGATAGGTCAAACCACTAGGCCACCGCGGCTTTCAGTCTTTCGCGGCAGTCTTTTGTTTCTATGCAAAACGTCAAATATCCACGATAAAGATACACGACTTGAAATTAATAATCTGAATTTATATGGTTCATTTATTAGTTACTTACTGAATAAATTCACAGGACTATGAATATTCTATATGTAAATATATAAATATTACCGACGCGTTTTACGTCAAATTAAAATTTTATTTACATAATAAAGTATTAATGTAGCTGATTAAATGGGCTGCAGTTCGTGTATAATTGCCCTAAAAGCCGAACAGCATACACAATAAATAAAAAAGTTTTGGCGGGAAAATTGACAAGTGTCATTGTCTTTTTTTTTGATTGATTGGACTTGAGCTTTAGCCATTTTGAAAATAAGTTCCATTGTCATTTCAAAAGTTTCGTTTAGAAACGTGATTTTTTTATTTTTGCAGTCCGTTATATGGACATGTTTTTTATAGCAATTTGATTTTATTGGGATTATTTTAACGTTTTAAATCATGTTAGGATAAAATAAACATTTATATAGATGGCAGTTATACTTAATTTGAGTCTGGTACAATTTTAGTTGTCTTACGAATAAAACATTGATTTCTTGGAGTTTTTATTTCTTTTACTTAGTGCATGTTTGAGAAAAGCACTATACAAGCCTCGGCGTGAAAGAACATGCCAGCCTCGTATACCTATCTATACATACTCGGCCTGCTAGCCTTTCTTTCCCGGCCTCTGCAGTAATGTACTATTACTGTACAAAAAACGGTGACCTGTCGTTTTGCCGAGATTCATTACGCAGATTTTCGTTTCGCAGACAACTGTTGGCAGATTTTTCTTTTGGCCGAGCAACGTTTGGTATAATTTCGTTACGCCTATTATTCGTTTCGCCGAGTAGTCGGTAGGAAGAATAGCGATAAGCAGATTTACGTTTAGTAGATTGTTTGTTTCTTAATTGTTTCAGTTAACCGAACAACTGTTCGTCGAGACACGATAAGCAGAGTTATCACATGGCATTCATATTGTTAAGTAGATTTAATGTTCAGTCGATTTTTGTTTCGTAATCTGCGTTTTTTTTTTTTCTTTAATCGACTGGATGGCAAACGAGCAAGTGGGTCTCCAGATGGTAAGAGATCATCACCGCCCATAAACATCTACAACACCAGGGGTTTTGCAGATGCGTTGCCAACCTAGAGGGCTGAGATGGGATACCTCAAGTGCTAGTAATTTCACCGGCTGTCTTACTCTCCACAAATAAAAGCAAACAAGCAAGCGTAGATAAAATCGGCCAAACGACAGGTAGGATTTTACTGAGTTGACTATATAAATATACTAGCTTTTATCAAAATGAAGTTAGGTGCGACGACGAGCGTTAGCGAGGAGGAGTGTTAGGTAGAATTGCGACCAACAACGCACGAGCCGAGCGAGCGAAGCGAGCGTGCCGCGGTAGCGGCCGGCGAAGTGCCAGAACCGAACTGCTAGCATCGCGACTTGGTTGGTTTAAACTCCAATGTAAAATAAATACAAATGATGTTCAAAAATGCGTTTATTACTTGCGTTATACGTTTGAAACTTGTGAGGGTACATAAAAAAATCATAAAGAATGCGCGGTCAGCACGGTGTGTAAAAAGCCAATAAGGCCATAGTGTAATCCACACATATTCACGGTATTGAATGCCAGTCCCCATGCGAAAACGAAAAGATGCGAAAAGTTGATATGCGCACTGAATAATAGTTCAACCGTTACAAAAGCGAAAGGTTGTTCGACCAAACGTGCAAAATGTGTAGTGATTAATAGGCTAAACGAATTTCTGTAAATAGTTGTTCGGCTTACTGACTCATATGCCAAGTAATAGTCTGCTAAAGTTGTTACGAAACGTTAGTCTGCGAAACAATACATCTGCGTACAAATTCATCGGCGTACCGTTACTCGGCGAAACGTTGTCTGCCAATCAATAATCTGCCTAAAAATAGTCGGCGAATCATTAGGTAACCCAGCCTCGTATACCTATCTATACATACTCGGCCTGCTAGCCTTTCTTTCCCGGCCTCTGCAGTAATGTACTATTACTGTACAAAAAAACTGATCCGAATATCTGCCGAACTAAGCAGGCTTGATTTTTTCGTATAACCTTTAGATGGTTAAGGGACTATACTTTCCCCATGTAGCACTCGATGAAATTATAGCAGTCAGGTCCTGTACTATGAAGGGCAAAAATCTATGTTACATTACGATTCGAAGAATTCTATTCAGCGCTAACACATGTTTATATTATTACGTTGTCAAGTCTGTCAGACGTCGTAAATAATGTTATATCGAACAAGCCATTCATCATGTTTTGTGGATCCGTTTTGAAACTGGCATTTGTAGTTAAAGATAATCAGTTGATTTATGAATAAAACGGCCTTCATAGGCATGATTATTACAAGACAGTCTAGATGTCAGCACATCATGGCATCCCTGCAAAGGCTGTGTTCGGAATGCGGGGGAGAGGCTACCATCATAGTAAAAGAGAACAAGTAGGTCACTCCGTCCTGCAGGGCTACTACGAAACTCGAATCGAAGTTCGTGTCGTACCGTCCCTCTCGCTCTCGTATTAAATAGTATAAGTGTCAGAGGAACCACACGACACGAACTTCGAGTTTCGGTTTCGTAGTAGCCCTGCTGAGACTTAACTGCCTAACTCTGGCGCGGACGCTTAGGGTTATCGAATCTATTTTAGATTAATTACATACCGGGCAAATAATTGTAGTACGAAAGTTAACTTAAAATTGTCTAATGTCTGTGTTCTAGAGAAAGCAGAATATATTCTATGCCGTAATATTATTATTATTATACTAAATTAAAAAATATTATTTATAAATTTGCCGTAATGGTGATCGCGACTGTATACATACTACTCATGTTTACCTACACATAATACTATAACTACTTATATTGTTTATAGGTAGGTAGGTATCTATTCTTTTTTTATGTGTCCTACACACTACACTATATACCACTAATTTACAACTAGATATACTTAATACAAAAAGTACGTAAGTACGAGTACGTTACGTAAAAAGGTGATCATCTCGCGAAGCGAGCGCAAGACGAACGAGCTAAAATCGATACGTGCGGCACCGACGGACGGCAGCGCAGCCTTGACTACAGAAAACTTAATCCGCCTTAAATTATCAGTGTGTGCATGTGGCGGGTGTGTGCATAAAGGCGCCAACCGGCGCGCACACATTAAGCCGCGCGATGTACTTTTGTTCGTAGTGAGCATACTTGTTCTCCTTAACTATGCTACAATATATAGAGAGAATGTTATGCCTGGGGAACGAAATCCGGAGGAAGAGCGTCAGAAGTTGTATATTATTATGTATGTATGTATGTAAACTCTTTATTGTACAAAATAAGTAAACAAACACAGATATTTGCGTCTGAGTTGAGAAACTTCGATGTCCCGATGCAGGATGTTGGAGCTTCTATGTGTACTGACTAGATGGCGCTGAGTGTCGCTACAGGAAGTTAGAATTATTTTTCAGGATTTCTTAATGGTAGGGTAGACAAATGCTTCCTTGCAAGGTTGTTCAAAGTGGGTGGTGATTTCATTTTCTGCTAATTGGGAGAGATGACGGGACATTTACGGCGAGCAAGGCTCTGCCAAGATTGTACATACGACTGCATAAAATATGAATGTACATAGGTATAATGTATTGTGTAAATCTTTTCTGCCAAAAAATGTTTTCTTCCTGTTCTATCTAGCGCATCATTTCTGCTGTCTACATTAATGTACCTAAATACAATTTGAAAACGTAATCTTATCCGCACAATAACCTTAATTTCAAACAATCTTAATGTTATTACAAAATACGTCCTTATCCAAAATGGCAGCCGATTGTAATTATTAATGATCCTAATCTTAATGTGAATCCAGATAAAAATTACACCCAATAGTAAATAACATTTATGATGCCGACATAAATTTGCTTTTAATGGGTGTCTGTGTTTGCGATTAAGGACAGGAATAGAACTAGGGCTATGGTTCCTTGGTTATGTAACTTGCGGTCA
>NC_133480.1:1366890-1367079 GCF_025370935.1 Choristoneura fumiferana | reverse complement strand
CTTAAATATTTTTTTATTCTTGAAAAAAAATTAAACAAATTCAGACTATTTAAGACTCTATATTCACCATCCTTGATTAATTTTCTCTGACTGATAAATGTGATGCCCTCTCTGTATTGTTTTGTTCGAAAGACGGAGACGCATCAATTTTGGTCCGTCAGTTATTATTAATCAATTGTGTGAAAACAG
>NC_133480.1:1244747-1366790 GCF_025370935.1 Choristoneura fumiferana | reverse complement strand
TCCCCAAAAAACCAATGCATTGCTTATAACTAACAAACTTAAGTATGACACCCGCGCCTAGTCATGGGGGGATAGAGGTTTGTTTTGCAGAAGAAATAAACTACTAGGGGTGACCATCGACAGGAAACTAACATTCAATAGTCACATTAGTAATGTTTGTCGGAAAGCTACGGGGATAATATAAGCAGCTGGCGAGGCGGCAAGGGTAAGCTGGGGACTTCATCCCGAGGTTGTAAGAACCATTTACGTGGCCACCATCGAGCCAGTGATTTTGTATGCGGCGAGCGTTTGGGCACCGGCTGCAAGTAAACTAATGTCTAGGAGGAAATTTGAGGTGCTGCAGCGTGGCATCGCGCAAAAACAGTGTGGTGCCTACCGCACCGTCTCCTTAAACGCTGCAATGTTGTTGACGGGGATGCTCCCTCTCGACCTCCGAGTTGTGAGGTGGCCTCATTGTATGAGGCCAAGAAGGTGTGAAAACTTGTTGCAACTAGCCGGCAGGGAGGTGGAGCGGAGGGCATCGGCGCTGGGTGCGCCCCATCCTGCAGAGCTCATGAACATCGGGTTCGGTATTCTTGGCGACCAGGAGGATCTGGATAATAACAAGAACTACCACACCCGAATTTATACCGACGGGAGCAGGATTGATGGCAGGGTCGGCGCCGCGTTGTCGGTATGGCAGGGCGATGCTGAGACTAAGGCCGTCAAGCTTGCTCTCGCCAACTACTGCACGGTGTACCAAGCCGAGCTCCTGGCGTTGCGCGAGGCCACGGGTGTCGCTCTGAAAAGTGGGGGTCTTCTTTTGGGTCTATAGTGACTCTAGGGCGGCTCTGCAGACTATATCGAACCATCGTTGCTTCCACCCGCTGGCCGTTTTACAGCAAGGGAGAACATAAAATCTATCTCCCTCCAGGCAAGGAAATTTCCTTTTTCTGGATTAAGGCCCATGCGGGTTTGGATGGCAACGAGAGGGCCGACCAGCTAGCCAAAGAAGCCGCTGTAGCATCCAAGAAAAGACCAAACTATGATCTTTGTCCGGTATCACACATCAAGAGAATCCTTCGAAAGGATTCCCTTGATGTGTGGAACCGAGGTATGTGGAAGGTACGACCGCGTCGACCACGAGTCTATTCTTCCCCAATGCGGTGGAAGCGTACGGAGTGGTCCGAAAGATGGTCCCGCGCGGCATTATTACCCAGTAATGACCGGGCATGGTGGATTCTCCGAGTACTTAAATCGCTTTAAGTGCAAGGAGAATCCATCATGCTCCTGCGAACCAGGGGTGCCCGAGACAATGCCCACCTGCTCCTTGAATGTCCCAGTATGGAGTGCAGAGGTTTGACCTGGAAATAAAATAGACATAAAACTAACTAAAGACAATATAAGAAACATAATGATGGGAAAAAATAGAGAAAGATTTTAAATATTGTATAGAAGTAGCAAGCAAAACCATTGTTAAAAATAAAAATAGATAAGAAAAAGTATGTTTAAATGATATACTGAGTATATTAGTAATAAGCATGCAAAATATATAGAGTATAAATAAAATAGTACTAAATGTAAGAGTAAGTAAGAAAATTGTAAGCAAGTAAAATAAGTACCAAACAAAAATGTGTCCGACAAAAGTGTTTACAAATGTTGACACCCTAAAAACTGTAATACATTATAGATATAAGATAGTTAAGTTAAAATTGTAAGAATGTAGAATTGTTGGGAATTATAAATAAAGAACACCCGGGGACCCCTCTCCCCTCCTATTGTTAAAAGAGCAAAAAATAGTAAAGCATCGGTAACAGAGGACAGCTAGAGAGATACGATAGTATGTAAAAGAGGAAGGAAAGGAATGTAAGATGAAATATAACAATAAGTTAAGTAAAAATTAGATAGATAGAATAGCTAATAATGATAGTAAGAATGAGGAAGAAAGATAGAAAGAAAAGAATGCAGCATGAAAAGTGCGAGAAGGATAAGAGTGATAGAACTGGAGTGAAAACGGTATTGTAAACATAGGCTCCGATCATGTTGGAGTAGTCAGGTGAATAAAAAAAAAAAAAAAAAAAAAAAAAAAAAAAAAAAAAAAAAAAAAAAAAACCTAACCTAACCACCCAAAATCCCCTCCTGTAAATAGAATAAGACAAGAATAAAAGACGAGGCATGACACAGAGGACAGCTCAAAAAGATGGAAGTATGAAAAAGAGACCGGAATGCAAGGAAATAATCATAAGTATGTATAAATAGATTTAAATAAAATAAGATAGAATAGTTGAAGGGCAATGACCCGAAAGTAAGGAAGATGAAGAACAAAAGAAAGAAAAAGTATGTTGAATAAAAGTACGAGAAGTAGCAAATGATGGAACTGGAATGAAGAAAACAGATAGAAATAGGCTCCGATCATGTTGGAGGTAGGTGAAAAAAAAAAAAAAAAAAAAAAAAAAAAAAAAAACCTAACCTAACCTAACCTAACCTACCTTTCCGTGGAAAATGCGCCTTATGCATATCGAATATATAGAAAAAAAAAAAAAAAAAAAAAAAAAAAAAAAAAAAAAAAAAAAAAAAAAACGGTCATCGTGTCCGGGCGACCACAAACCTTACCAGGCTGGGCCGAGTGAGGGCTCCCCCTTACCTTTCCCTGTCTAATGAGAACAGGTACTCCGCTCGGGTTCGCCCCCCTCAGACGCGGCCCACAGCCCTCAAAAGGGCTGCGCCGCCCCGGCATCTTTGGGCTTGCGCCCTCCGCCCAATAGGGCTCACCCTCACTTTGCCCTGTCTAATGAGAACAGGTACTCAGCTTGGGCTCGCCCTCCTCTAAAAGGCATCGCCCGAAGGCCAGACGCCGCCCTCTTAAGGCCCAAAGGCCCGTTGGCTGGCAAGGTTCGCCCGGAGGCTCCCCTCACACGTCAAAGATGTCAGTCGTCACGTCCGGCGACCACAGCCCTTAAAAGGGCTGCACCGCCCGGCATCACTGGGCTTACGCCCTCCGCCCGATGGGCTCACCCTCGCTTTTCCCTGACCCTAAAGCACAGGTACTTCGCCCAGGCACGCGTCCGGCCTTCGAGCCGACGCCGTCCTCTTAGGCCGCAGGCCCGTTGGCTGGCAGGGTTCACCCGGTGGCCCTCTGCCTTTGGTTCCTCCCGCCAAGCCAACACCCCTGCCCCCCCGGTCGGATATTGGCCGGCGGCTAGCAAATCCACCTGATGAAAACTAGCCGTCGTTGCCCAGGATACACCAGGCTCAGACGCTACACTTTCCCACCCCATGAGGCCAATGCCTCGGATAGTAGGAAGTTGTAACGCCTCGAGCCCGCGAGGAGGAATCCGACGTTGCACCCCAAACCTAACCTAACCTAACAACCTTCCCTTTTTTTTTTTTAATATACCTAACCTAACGAAATCTGTAGAAACTTTTATTTTTCAGTACCTAACGTAACTTGAAACAGCACAAAGAGAACAGGCAAGAAGTAAGAGTAAGACAGCCGGTAAAATTACTGGCACGAGTTATCCCATCTTAGGCCTCTAGGTTGGCAACGCATCTGCAAACCCCTTGGTGCTGCAGATGTCTATGGGCGGTGGTGATCTCCATCAGGAGACCCAATTGCTCGTTTTCCATCCAGTTGAATAGTTAGAATAGTTACAATTACTTATCATTAAAACATTGCCTTTTTTTGTTTCTTACCGGTATTAGTGTATGCTAACTAATGGGAACACCCAACTACTCCGAAATATTTTATTCTTAATTTGCTAATTCCGATTTTCAAAACTCCGATTTTCACAATTCCTAAGATATAATTCCGATTACTTAAAAACACGAAATTTATTTTTCCGAATTTCAAAATATCGTTTTTTTTTAATATCCGATTTTTTAAATTACGAAGAATGAAAATGCACGAAATGTTATTGGCCCGAAATACAGTATTCCAATTATCAATTTTCCGAAATGACATTGCTAAGTCGGAAATATGACATTCGGCAAAATAAACTTCGTGGTTTTAATAATCGGAATCTTGATTTTGAATCTCGAATTAATATCAATCAATTTAGATAAATTGACCTGCTTACTTAGGTTAGGTTAGGTTAGGTTAGAATTGCGACAAGGCGCAAAGCGCCATAACTGCCATAACTGCGCGAAATAGGAGCTCCGTCGACCTAGTGTCACATTGCTGAAAATCAATAACAGTAAATACTGTTTTAGGCCAATCTAAACTACATAGCTTAAGTTAATAAGTCGGGATTAAATATTGATCGGTGTAATGATATTCGGAATTTTGAAAATCGGTATTTTAGTAATCGGAATTCGTATTTTTGATATTTCGGATTATTATTTAATCGGACTTCTTATTGTTCGGTTTATTTAATTTCGGAATTTTGAAAATCATAATTTTAATCATTACGTATTTTTAATTTTTGGATTTATAAAAATCGGAGTTATGGAGAATCGGAATAGTCATATTAGGAGTTTTAAAACATTCGGAATTATAAAAAAAAAAACGGTATTTTGAAGTTCGTGATTCCGACTCGTTTTTTTTTCGTATTTATGTACCACTAACTAATAATATAAACATTATATCATATTAGCATACTTTTCTCATCTATTTTTATTCCTTTTTATTACTCTGTTTGCCTCCTGCTTCCTCTCCGCGAGCTTCTCGGACCACCACGGGATGGTAGGTGTTTCTCTAGAAATGTTTTTTTTTTTCTAAGGCGGGGCATAAAGCCAGCGAATGCCAAGCGGAACCCTTTTGTGGTGCGTGCCACAACGCCAAACGCCCAGCGGGACACATGATGGGAGGAAGATCATGCGCGCCTCCCCCACTAAAGGTCGGAATGACTTGCCGGGGCCGCAAACTGCTCAAAGAGTCATAGAGGGTAACAACATGGAAGCCTAATGCCAGCACACCATCATCAGCACTTAGATGTGTTTGTTACAAGGCAACTTAAACCACTCCGCCCGCGCTCAAGATTTGCTCATGCAAGTCATGGCGGAGTGGGAACTGGCCTTAGCCGTAATAGCCGAGCCCTGTTTCGTTCCGCCCCGACCCAATTGGGCAGGGGCAACCGATAATGGAGTGGCCATCGTGGTGCCAATGGGTGGTGTTTCCAGCTCTCTCCAAACTTGAAAACGGGCCGGGATACGTAGTGGCCAAATGGGGAAAAATCGTTGTAATTGCGGTTTACTTTTCCCCTAATCGGCCACTATATGAATTTGAGGCGTACTTGGAGGGCTGGCCAGAACAATGGCAAGATGTGCCCCGGCACAGCCATTTGTCATGGGGGATCTCAATGCCAAGAGCGCGGCTTGGGGTTCCCCATATACAGACCCTAGAGGCGAAACGCTCAGAGATTGGGCGGTAGCCTCGGAACTGGAAATTCTGAACCAGGGCAACGCCAACACTTGCGTGCGTCGGCAGGGGGGGTCCATCGTGGATGTTACATTTGCGACCCCTGCCTTAGCCGCACAAATCAACGATTGGCGCGTCTTGGAAGACGTAGAGACCCTCTCTGATCATTCTGATGAGGGACTCAGTCCTGCCGTCGCAGCCCCAACGGCTCAACCATAGTCGGAATACTGGGTATAGATTTCCGCGGTGGGTCATGTCCCAGTTTGAATGAAATGGCAGAAGAGGCTGCCATTGTAGAGGCATGGGGTGACCCACCTGCGGACAATGCCAACGCTGAAAACAAAGCAGAGCGTTTCCGTGAAATGTTCACCGCAGTTTGTGATGCAGCGATGCCGCGAATGCGTAAACTGCCGGCGAAAATATATGTACTGTCGTGTTCGACAGCCAGCTTAATATGCACTGTCGTTCAATAGAAATATCGCACAATCGTACATCGCACACTCGGGGTCGCACTTATGTGATAATCCCCTTTTTGTTGACTGTACTCGCATTTGTACTACATTAGCATATCTTTGATATTAACCGTTGAGTTCCATCCTGCGGAGACAGGATGTTACTACTAGATTATTGTATTGTCACTCGATTTACTTAAGTATTCCAAATTTCAAGGCAATCTGACTACTGGAGACCGACAGACAACGGGTCGGGCTAACTAAATAAAAGCTTGTAAAAATAGCATTTATTTATAAATTTTTAGTTGGTTCGATTCCCGGGGTTCCTGTCTCAACAAGGGAAGTTTAAAAAATCTTTGAATGCAGTTTTGTTTCATTTTAAAATAAAGGAATGTTTCCTTTCAGTACAATTAGCTAACTAAAGGATTAAAGGTAGCTTCCTCCAGGGCCCATTGTTTGTTTCCCTCCCTCCCTCCACCCTGTATATAAAATTCTTTATTTATAAAACAAACAAAATGGGTATTAGTACAAAAAACGTCGGTATCGAAGAAAGCGAGTCTATATTCTGTTTTTTGATTGTTTCTATTGGTTTCATTGACATCTATTGTCACGATGCAGCTATTATTCGCTCTTGTCGTTAGATGGCGATGTTCTCAAATGATAATTTAGTTCACATATGCCGCTAGATGGCGTTAGTAGCGCATTCTATTAAAAATATTTTTATTCCCTATATTTAATTAAATGCGATTGCGCGGCTGTTTTTGATGTACAATTTGAGAATTAGACTGTTTTTTTTATATATCTGCATAAATTGCCATAGATTCGAAATTCTACATTGTCTCTGCTATTTTTATCAATAAAAGGGTAAGCTAGCTAAAATTGTTGAATTTGGACGTGGTTGTTTTCTTAACAGCTGATATTGTTATTGTGTCAAAATTTTGGATAAATAGACGCTCACAGCCAGATTTTGACACTGCAAAAATCAGAAAACAACACATACGCCTTCCAAAATTATAAAACTATATTCTTAATTTAAATTTAGTGTAGCTCTGCCCAAATTTGGTAAGTCCTTGGCAAATATCAATCTTTACTTGTGTATTTTTAATTTGTGTTTTCTTTCAGATTTTAATTATAAACTTAGTCAAAATTCATGAATGTTTCTCAACTATTTTAATTATTTTCAAAATTGCTGGCAGTCTTTGTACAAATTAATTCCACCCGGCCCTTTAATTTCAAAATTATGTAAATAGTTTAAATCTTGTGTTACATTTTATTATAAACCGTTGGGCCTTTTTATGTTTCAAAATTGTAACGAACTTTCCTTTTCAAATTTAAATTACCTTAGTTTTTGTATTCCTATTTTAATAATTCTTCGGACGATCTTCTACCATCTACAAAATTACGGCTGGCATGATGATTAGGAAGCTTATCTTCACGCCGGTTGGATGGTTGGCAGAAAAGGCCACCTGAACCTTGCCTAAACAAGTGCTAATTTCAGGGCGGCACAGTACGGTCTGGGACTGACTCATCACCCCTTACAGAAGGTGTTGTTCTGCACGGCTGCCTGGAACCGAAGCCCCTGCCCTTCCTCTTCTGCAAGGGCTGCTGCTGCTTGCTGGCCCTGGAGCCCCTACTGCCTCCAGCCTTCGTCCAGCACCGGCGACCTGCGCTTCGGACCCTGATCCAGGGAAGCCTTCCCAGGAAACGCCTTCGTACTCAACTCTTTCGTATCCGCGACCCTCGAGATTCTGATTTCTGTCAGTAAAGCCTTAGGGGCTAAATATACGACTAAAAACTTGCAATTCGTTTTACTCAAATTGAACCCCTAGGGTCTCACTGCTCTACCCTGACACTATGTACTAGACTGCATGTTTCTTACATCGAAAAAGCGCACAAAAACAGTTCACAGCGCGGTTTTGTGAACAGTTCACTATAGTCTGTTGACGTACGTGACAGCGGTTGTGTCAAAGTTATATTTATTTATTTATTTATAAGTCAAGTAAGTATTGATGATTGATGCGCCGCGCGTTTTGTTCCAAACAGCCAGTCTAGTGCCGTAAGGTACCATCAGCCAAATAAGTGGTCTACCACCCTAAAGTTGATAATCGTTTGCATGTCATAAAACATTAATGCCAATAGACGTGTCTGCCAACTTGAAAGTTCGACTTTAGCGACATATTCGTTTGATAGGAACTTGTTTAAAAATTGATAGACCACATATTTGGCTGATGGTACATAGATGTCGATGATTGTTTTTCAATCATCTGATGATTCCCAGCTTACACAACGTCTCAGAGTTCGGGCCATTGAATAGCTTCGCAGGTTTTTGCAGCTTTCCTTGCACCGTAAAGCCCGTGGTAAATTGCGAATGTAATTTCGCACATAAATTTCGAAAACCAGAGATGTGATCCCGAGTTTGAATCCACGATCCTCTGCCTGAGAGGCCATAGGCCACAACGGCTACGGTTTTACCCTGATCCCTGAGTGTGAGGAACTAAATCCGAACCGCCTGCACAAGCTGACGAGCAACGCCGCTCCCGCGCTGCGCCGCCGCGGTCACGCGCAGGCGACTCTCGCGCCGACGCGCGCTGGCAGCGTTTATTAGGCAACACTAACTACATTAGTCATAACTATAATAAACTATATTATATTCAATTCAAATTCAAATTCAAATAATTTATTCAGTTAATAGGCCGCAATGGGCACTTTTACACGTCATTTTTTGAACTACCACCGTTTTCGGAAAGACCATCATTGCCAAAAAGAATGTGCCGCAAGAAACTTGTCAGAAAGTCATTTTTTCATAATAATATAACTACAAATACAATACCAATATATAGTTAGGTTAATTATGATTAATTTCCGCCTACTAGATAAAAGCTGGGATACCCGGTGAACGCCGAACCACTAAAAATCTTTAATTAAAAAAAAATATTGTCAAAACAAAACGTTCGATTATTTGAACGTCGGATTAATAGTTTCTAGTGCGCTAGGGTATGCGCTGTGCCCACACTCACGGGGAGCTCCGATCGATGATTTAGTTTACTAACCGACTTCCAAAACTTTCCAAACGTCTTATTGGAATGGTGTTGAGCAATTATGTCACTTTTTATCTGCTGTTCGTTATTCTGACACCATTTCAACTTCGACTTGAAAACCCTCCTTGATTCTGTCATATTATTAAAAATATACCCAGAATAAGGTTTACCATATTTGATCCAATTTTTAAACCAGAATCTAGCGCTCTCGTGAGCACTACGGACATATTTATTCCAACCCGTCACATTTTTGCGTTATTTATTTCTTTTGGCAGTCCTACTATTTACAGCTGAGTTAATTAAAATATTTACTATGTCCTTGTACATGCAATTTAATATTTTCATGTGGTTTTTATTTGTACATAATTTACCACAACAGTCGGCGAGCTCAGTAGAAAAGCAGATTTTTGCCAGATTTGAGTGACACAATTCGTAATATAAATCCACTTCAGCAACATCACGGGTACCCCACACCCCAGCACTGCTATCAAAGACATACTTTACAATTTTAGGCTTAACTACATCAATGTTACACTGAATTAACATGGGATAATGATCGGACCAGTAAGTGTCGAGCAATACAGTTGTACTCACAATAGCCCGTCGCGCAGCGCCCGTCACAACGCAGTGGTCGAGCCACCTCCGACACCCATGCGCGTCACTCACGAAGGTATATGAGTCCCCAGGTAAGAGTTCCAGGTCAGCGCACGACCACGACTGCTCCGCACAGAACCGATTTAACTCTTGCGCAAAAGGCTGACCAGGATGCGCATTAAAATATATATAGATAATACTTAATACAAATAAAGATTGGTTTTTTGGAATCTTTTTGTATTTTTATTTCAATTCAAAATTTTTACTTTTACGGTCATCCCGTAAAACCTAAATTGAAAATACAAACTGAAATATAGATGCACAGAAAAACCAGAAAAATAAGACCATCACTGGGAATCGAACCCAGGTCCTCGGTATTCCGTACCGCGTGCTATACCGCTACACCACTGTTGATGGTCAACGGTACCGACACGAATTTCCCCTATGCACCTCATATCTCAGCTTGTTTGTTTCTTATTTAGCCACTTAAGCAGTGACGCTAGCGACATCTATGCCGTAGCCCTCATCGAGAAACTTTTTCGGCACTCCATTGGAACTAACCGCTCACCCGGACAAGAGATATCGTTACTAAGCAATCAAATCATATAATACCAATCTTAATTTGATAAGTACAAATAGTTCCAACCGTTTGGCTGTAAATCCTGGTGACAGACGCACATACTGACGGACGGACACGTGAGCGACAGCGATAGGGCTCCGTTTGGACCTTTCGGGTACGGAACACTAAAACCGAAGAAAGGTCAGTTTCGTCAGTTTGTGATGATGCCCATGTGATAAACAATCTGAAGTCTATCTGATACATTATCTGATAGCAATGACGGTCATCATCATCATCATCATCCCAGCCTATTATACGTCCCACTGCTGGGCACAGGCCTCCTCTCAGAACAATGATGAGGTATATTTCTGGATAAAAAGGTCTGTCGCGGTTGATTAGGAACTACGAGACGGTTCCTGCCGAAAAGTGGCTCATTGCACAGCTGTCAGTTTCTCGGGCGCGCGTGAGTTAACCCGGAACTGACAACATTTGCGTGCTCCAAATGCATTTAGGTTTTAATTAAGTTTCTGTTAAAAAAACACATTTTTAATACAAGCTTTTTGCCGACTGTACTTGCATTGTCATCCAACTTATACCGATTTTCAAGTCAATTCGACCATTAGCTTGAAGTGGGTCAAAAATGAACTGTGATGTGAACGTGCAAAATTAAGATTTGACCCGACAAATGGGTTATTAAGTTGTAATAACCTAACCAACGAAAAGTTAGAAAAACCGACTCATCGATTCAAATTTCAATACCTCAAAAACGGCTCAACCGATTTTGATGAAACGTGTCTAAGAACCATCGCTAGAAAATCTGATTTCAAATAAAAAAAACCGCATTCAAATCGGTCCACCCGTTATAAGAGCTACGGTGCCACAGACAGACACACAGACACACATAGCGGTCAACCTTATAACACCCCACGTTTTGCGTCGGGGGTTAAAAATAGAAAACGAAATCAAAAAATATGTGTTGTACTAAGTCGTATCAATCTTATCGGTGTGACAAATTGTAAGAACATTCGTTTAGCGATTTTGTCAAAGAGTAACAAAGTTACTTAGGAAACATTCTTAATTATTAGCTTCGCTTTGTTTTTGGGCTAGAACAAAACTGTCCGAAATTATTTACGTTTAGGTTTAGAGATGCTTTATTAAATATTCACTTTAATCACCTACACACATAATCATTGAATTTTGAGTAGTAAAAGGTACAGTCAAGGGTAAAAATTTAACTTATTCAAAGTTTCAATATAAGTATCACATACTCTTATTCCGACCAAAGGCCGTAGTAACATATTTTTGAGTAGTTCGAATATATACTTTTATTTTTGCACTTGACTGTACATGGAAAGTGGAATAAGTTGAAAATTTTGTCGCATTTTTAGTAGCCAACTAGAGGTTGAGCCCGCTAGAAAGTTACATCAGCGCCGCGGCGGCGATAGCGGGAGATAGCGGGGTCAAGGCGCGGGCGCAATGATACACGCTGCTAGGGTTCAACTAAGTGTTTATTAAAGAGGGAGGGGGAGGGGGTGGGGGGGTGTTTACTGCGGCTTGTTGGCGGCCTCGTGCAGCTTCTTCTGCACGACCTCGACCTGCTTGGTGAAGTCGTCGTAGGCCTGCTTGATCTGCGGCGCCAGCTTGGTGTTGGCCTGGTCGACGTGCGCGGCGACCTCCTGCGCCAGCTTCTGTGTCTCGGCGACGCCGGTGCTGACGGCGGCCTGCAGCCGGTCGCGGAGCTGGCCCGCCTGCTGCTCGACCTCGGGGTGCGCCTTGCGGAGCTCGGCGGCCGCCTTCTCGAGGTTGGCGCGGGTCGTCTCCAGAGCTTCCTTAGCCTTGCCGTTCGCGTCGCTGATCTGAGGACACCCGATTAATTACCCGTCAATCATTAAACTACCACGGATTTTTATTCAAGTGGATGGCGCACTTGTACTTTTTTTTAAATTACTTCGGTAGGTAGATAGTCGAAATATGTGTACTGTCAACCGCCTATGCTTAAGATACTCTGATTCGCACATAATGCTAGAGCTGGTAGACGTTTGAGTGCAGCTATAATATTTGAGCCAGATAAAACTTACTTACTTATACTACGATTTTTAACTCGGCTAAAGATAGCGTGGGGCTTCACCGATTCTTGAATTTTAATTGTATAATAACTATTGTATTGTATAACTTTTCATTAGCAATATAACGAGATACATGTACAGAAGCGAACTTATCCCTTGAAGGGATCTATCTATTCCATCCAGTTAACCTTTAAATAAATGAAATAAGTTTTCTTTGCATATAAAATTCTTGCTTTAAATAAAATTTAAGATTAAGGAGAAAATAAACAGAGATTATTAAATTATCTGGTCTCTTAATTTTTATCCGAAGGACTAAAATTTAGTCGGACGGATAAAAAATCTATAATATCTATAATTCCAAAAAATTCTGTTTCTCGAGCAATATTTTACTACAATAATTATTAATAATTTGAAAGCACGTGTATCAAAGGAGCCAGTTCATATCTGTGGGACAACAGGCTACCTGCAGGTAGCATCAGGTGTAATGAAAGGTCGGGTAAGCCCCGCTGCTCCACAGCCACACGTGTCTTTGCTCTTAGAGATTATAAAGGACGCATTGTGTGTTCAGTTTTTATACTGCCTCAAACATCTTACTCTAAAATATGAACTAACTCTTGGGATAAAACAAACTACTATTTTATCTTCAGTTCAACGTGGCCGCTTCGTAGCAACATGCGCATGCGCAGCTGATAATACTTAAAACTCAATTATGCCCCCAAAAACAAAATCAGGACGTTGTTAAGACTCCCAAGATAGACGATAGACGTCATCCACTAAAATAAAGGACCGTGCACAAAAAAGTATCACTGTAGTAGCATACAGTAAGTTGCTAGAGTTGGAGACTTGAAATTTGGCTATAAATAAATGTTTGCCAATCATTTAGAATCGTATTCCTATCTTAGAAAAGAACTCAGAAGGGGTTTGAAGAAATCCCCACGGTTAGGTATTAAAATGGCCACAATAAATTTGGATCATTTTTTATAGATTTCCATGGAGCTATCTTATCTCAACAAGGTGGCGGGCACTTCAAGTTACGGGACACGTCACTAAATGCCACCACCGCATGAGGAATCGATTCTTAAAGCCGCATTAGGTACTCGAAAATATAATGTGTAAATATAAATAAACAGCCAACAGCCAAATACACAAGTGGTCCATCGAATTTTAAGCAACTTTCAGTCAAATTAACAATGAACATGTCGGTAATGGCGAACTATTAAATAGTCATTAGGTATTGTTTTATAACAGGCAATACGCATACGACAATCACCACATATTTGACTGATGGTACGTGAGTTTACAATGAAAAATAGATAAATACGGTTGGTTACATCAATATACCAGAATCGTTATTTCCTAGTAGCATCCATTCGCATTTTTTCCTAAACGCTTTTTTTCCCAATGAGCTTTTTTAGTGAAGCTTATTTTCCCAATCGCGTGTTTTCCCAATGAGGGCTATCGCAAATGAATTCGCCGCTAGAGGCGCTAGTGTAGCGTGAGGTCTCCGTAATGTCAAATCTCATAGTTTTTGGGTGAGCTACGCGGGTTTATTTATAATTAGAATTTTTTTGTGAATATTTTGCATTACCTGAAATTAATTATGGCAATTATGCGTTACGGGGCAATGAATGTCTGTGTTTTGAGACAGTTTTGTCTTTCGGAAACTTTTATCCTCCCTTTTTTTCCGAACAAAACGGGACTAAGCAACACTGTGGTGGCTGGATATTTTTATGGTACGGTTTTAAGGTGTTTTAAATATGATTTTAATCTAAACTTTGTTTTAACGCCCGTAATAACAGACTCTGAAAGCCACACTTAAAAACCTCACGCAACAGTGCGCCATCTAGTGAGACAAAAAACGATAGCCCTCATTGTAATCAACACAGAAACATAATAAACCTACAGGCGGCCCGGAACAATTTAAAATTACTACGTACTACAAAAGATAATCTGTTCGTATTTCAAATTCAGCATAATTTTACACAACTCCGGGACGATATTTTTTAAACGATGTGGTTTACCCTTTCAAGATGTGAGGGGTGGGGGTGGGGGGTAGTGTACTCACGGCGCCCTGCAGGCTGGTGGAGAGCTGCGAGAGCTGCTGCAGCACGGAGTCGGAGCCCTCCTTGAGCGCCTTGTTGACGGCCTGCGTGTTCTTGCTGTTGAGGAGGGCGCTCCACTGCTCCGTGATGGTCTTCTGGAACTCGGCCGCGTGCTTCTCCACTTCCTGCAGCGGCGACTGCGTCGACGCCTCGCGACGCACCATGCCGTGCGCCTGCGCACACACACCACATGTCACAATATATCACGATCTATACTTATTATAATAAGTTTCAGATTGCCTAAAGATATTTTCCTTCACTGTAAAACTCGTGGAAAATTACAAATGTTATCACGCAAGAACTCAAAAGTGCGAGCCTGGATTTGAGCCCACGATCCTCTGCTCGAGAGGCCACGGGTCGAACCATTTCTTTCACGATCGATACACGTGATAGAAACCGACGACTGTACAGGCAGGTACACCGCTGACGTGTCGGACGGCGAACTCACCAGAGCCACGAAGGCGACGAAAACGACGAGCTTGGCCACCATTGCTGTAGAGGGACGGATGTCGGGTTTCTCTGCGGAGTCACTCGGGGCTGCAACAGAGCGAGAATGATAACCGGGAGTGCGGCGGCGCGTTATATAGCGCGAACGGCGGGTGCGGGGTGGGGCGGGGGCGCGGGGCGCGGGCCGGGAGGCGGGGTGGCCGCCCTGCGCCCTCCGAGCTTGTTTGCTTGCGATGCATCCCTGCGCCGGCGATAACCCTCGGCCCTGACCGCTGCAATCAGCGCGGAGTTCGCACCAGGATGTTCCGCCTCTTGTCACACGACCCGGTGCTGCGCCCCAAGGGGGTCCTCGCCGTTTCGGGGTTGCTCTTTGTGGGTCCTCAAAGACTTCCCTTGTCGCATCCCGTGTTACGGGGTTTGATAGTTTCGAATTATCAATAGTATATATATCTTAATCGCCTCTGCTGTCACCTCTACTTGACATTAGGTTACCTACTTATCACAATTATCTTATTTTCTATTTGCTTGTCCATTAATTACTGTATTACTTAGAAGTTAATGTAACAGTACATGTCGTAGTATTGCATCACGCCACCTTGACTGATGGAAATA
The DNA here is from genome assembly GCF_025370935.1 of Choristoneura fumiferana. NCBI lineage: Eukaryota > Metazoa > Arthropoda > Insecta > Lepidoptera > Tortricidae > Choristoneura > Choristoneura fumiferana. Next base: position 1,351,585 of record NC_133480.1, on the reverse strand, counting down.
TTTTCAGATTCCGCAAAAGCTTATCAAACCTTAGACCTCTAAGTGGGCGAAGTGTGATCAGACTGTATCTGTATTTCGCAGCTAAACAAGTACTCGTATACATTATTCAAATGTTTTCTTACTTTGCATACAAAGTGCGGCACAAAACGAGCAAGTGGGCTACCTGATGGCGGGCAACCACCGCCACAGAATAAGTACCTAATAGTACAACCACCGCCTTGCTTTACCAGCTTGACGATAAATAACGTCAAAAATTTTAAAAATAGTGTAAACAAGTAATTTCAATTTACGATTACATACCTAACTGTTCAGAGGTTGAGTGGACATTTACCCTAGTGCGTGTTTTACAGTTTTTATTTTCCTGATCAAAATAACTACCTATTTAAAAGAAGCAGATAAAATATGTTTTGAGTTTAGCTCTGCGTTAAATATTTCTTGATAACCATTCAAAAAATAGTTTCTTGGAACCGCTGCTAATTCGTGAGTCATCCATAAAATGAATTAGCTTCGTTGGTGTTATTAAATAAAAAAAATAGAATCAAATAATAACACGAGTTGATCTAGCTCGCTATTGAAGCATTGGCCAAATGAACACAAGTGTCATTAACCTTCTGGCCTCGCCCCGTCTCATCAGCTAAATACTATCGACCTCGTTAGTCAAATGAGTAAGTGTATCTGTTTGCACAGGAACGGGCGATAGTGATTTCTTTCTTGCCACTACGAGTATGACTCAAATCGATCAGGCACCCTTCCTCCTGCGGGCTGCGATAGAACGATTAAAGAAGTCGTAATTTTTTTATTTAGGTAAGTATTTGAATGAGGTTACACTAGGTTATTACTGATAGTAGGTTAGTGTACGACACCGTCTTTGTCTTTCAAAAATGAACGAAAATTATACACGACCTGATAATTCAGACCCCCACCCTTACGGCAAATGCATGAATATTTTTCAATTATCAGGTCGTACCTACTCCATTCATTTTCGGGTCGACAAATTATACCTACGCTGTTCTTATTCTGTGCCATTCTGTGCCATTTGTCATGTGTGAGGCGTAGGTATTGTTTATCAAAGATAAGTAGCGTGGCAGTGTCAGCGGGCACTGGGCAAGTGGGCACCTGGTTGGGCCCGCGGGCGCGTCCGGGAGCGCGCGGTCGCGTCGCGGGTCGCGGGTCGCGGGTCGCGGGTCGCGGGTCGCTGGTCGCTGGTCGCAGGTCGCGCAATCGGCGCGGCGCCGGCGCGGCAGTCGCGCGCGCGCCGCCGTCGGCACACACCATAATCCCACCACCCACCAACAACTTAGGTAAGCAGGTATTCCGAAGCCATCAGTAAGGGTACTTTTTTCTAAGATTCTTGTTGTTAGTTCTTCTTACGTAAAATCTGACGGAAAATAGAAACGGTTGCTGACTTTCCCAATTATTTTCGTAAATAAATCGCAAGGAATTAATTTGGCAGCACTTACACTTAGAAGAAAATTCTATACTCTAAAGAAATAAATTCGAAGTTGCCAAACATTATGTCTTGTATATCTATACAATACTTTGTAAAATTATAAATATAAACTTATAGACCCCAAGTCATGTTTTTCGATTTTAGGAAGACCCGGTGCTCATTTTGATGTCTTGCAAAGTACTTAATCAACGTACTTAATCAATTCCCTCTGTTCTTACCACGGTTTTTTTTATATATTTTTTTATAATGAATCTAAATCAGAAAAGTAATTATTCTCATTAAGTTATATTATAACATTTCCTCCGATGAGAATTATTTACCATACAGGATGGCTCATTTAGATCGGTCAGTATGGGAAAGTCTGAAACTATAAGACATACGAAGATCTGTTCTTAGGAACCATGTCATCGATTTTAGTAACAAGAAAAACTGCATTCATTTATTAAAAAAAAAACTTGTACTCAGTCCGGGAATCGAACCCGGACGTTTTGAAAAATAAAACTTACATTATTAAAAATATGAAATAAGTATATAATGCTTTTTATTCATTCTTGATACCGTACCTATGTCATAGCAGCTAACATATTTATTGCTTGTGACCTAACTACCGATATCTAAATAGAAATAATGTAAGTTTTATTTTTCAAAAGACCGGGTTCGATTCCCGAACTGAGTAGGTACTCACATGTATTTTTAAATTTACTTGTTACTAAAATTGATGTCATGGTTCCTAAGAACAGATCTTCATATGTCTTATAGTTTCAAACTTCCCCATACCTACTGACCGTTCAAAATGAGCCACCCTGATATTGCTATCGCGTTAATACCGATACCTACTTAATCTCAGAACTCCGTGATTTTAAATCCGATCTATAAAATCCCCTGTTTTACCGACTGCCCGAAGATGGGTGTAGGTACGTCCCGTTGGTCCCATTTAAATAAAAAAACACCTCCCCCGAGAACATTCTTATAAGCTAACTTTTTAATAAAATTCCTTACCTTATTATTCGTAGCCTCATAGGATTAAGTACGTAAACAAATGGGCGGAGAGAAGATAACATACTGACAAAATGATCCCGTGCCGTTCGCACGGAGCTTCTCTACTCCGTAATTTCTGGGAATTTTTGCCAACAAAATGTTTTTATTATGCTGTAAGCATGCAAGTTCGGCGAAAAGTTATTATCATTAAAATGTGGTTGATAAGGCGCGGCCCCGACCCCGCGCGGCGCTGCGGGGGCTGCGCCGGAGTCGCCCAGCGTAATCTTGGCCTAATAAAAAGCCGAGATGTTGCACCTCAGTGCAGCGTCCACTCGCCTAAGGTCGCTCAGGGAACGACAGAGAGAGAGAGAGAGAGAGAGAGAGAGAGACAGACATGGCTTCAAGCTTATATCACTTCGCGTCAGGTGTTAATTAAAAAAATTGAGGGTGTCTAAGGTTTTCAGCTATTTAATTAATACTTTGTATGAGGTGTTAGTTGCTGGTGCCCGCAGTCAAAGTCTAAGATTTAACATATTTAACATTTTCTTACACTGTGCCGGCGCGGGCGCAGCGCGCTACCAACTCTCAGGCCTTGTACCACTACCACTACCATGAGTTTACAGTGACCGTACTCGATAGCGACGGCGTAAATTATTTGTAGAGGCGCTGTACAATTGTCCATAAAAATAATTTACGCCGTCGCTATCGAGTACGATCACTGTAACTCATGGTAGTGGTACTGGTTCCTCTGACCGGGGACCGGTGACCGACGCGTGTCCGCGACCAACGACGTTCGAATGTTTTGTTCGGGAATGTTTGAGGGTGGTTTCTCTGAAACGACACCGGCGTTGTCGACCTACACGCCGCTCAGAAACATTCCCGAACAAATCATTCGAACGTCATCGGTCGCGGGCGCGCGTCGGTCACCAGTGGTGGGTGGTCAGAGAAGCCAGCAGGGCCTTAACAATCTCTATTAATTCGTCAGCTGCGAATGCGCGACCTCGTTAAAGTCGAGGTCAGTCGTTTTATCTCATTGTCATAATCACTAGGCAACAGTGTAAAACCAAATTTGAGTAGGTACCTAATGTGCTCGCCAAGCTGGTAATGATAATGTTATCTCACGATTATACGAGTATACCTAGTGCCATCCACGAAGACGCGTGATTTTGTCAAAATTAGACATTAATGACAATGTAATAAAAACCACGGCACGCGTCATCGTGAACGACTCTACCTAGCTATAAAAGAGTAACGCGACTGGCTGACAAAGACACGCACGCAGCCTAAACCACTGAAGCTCAGGAACATGAAATGTACTTCAAACAAGGGATGTTCCGTAATGCCGCGGCGACGAGCCAGAGAACTATAAGTCAATGTTTTACTATTCAACGGGAGCAAAGCCGCGGGACAGAGCCAGTGAGGGATGAGGAGATACGTCTCATTATATTTTAATTGATTATTTAACCTCAGTGACACGTTCTTGTTGTCGTCGATAGCTTAATTAATCGTTCAATAGTTGTTAATTAGCTAATCCGAGTAAAAACCATCACTGATATGATACTTCCGCAATAAGTAGGTAAAATGAAAGGTCGTGATAAGGGCGCCCGGCGGAGCCACAAACACAACCCCTCCCGAGCCGATAATATTATTGTTCCGAGCGATAACGGGTCAATATCAAGGACCCCTGGATGCACGGACAATGTCATACTTAATGTAACTTGGTACCATCAGCCAAATATGTGGTCTAACACCCTAAAGTTGATAATCGTTTGCATGTCATAAAACAATAATGCCAATAGACGTGTCTGTCAACTTGAAAGTTCGACTTTAGCGACATATTCATTTGATAGCAACTTGTTTAAAAATGTATAGACCACTTATTTGGCTGATGGTACGCTTCTGCATTCTTTATGTCCCTCTATATACGCTGTAGTAGTCTTCTCACCACCATCATATGGACTTCCGAACGTTTTCATATTTAGGAATAATAATGATTATTATGAAAACCAAAAAAATAAAAACTGTAAGTAGGCAAGGTGGCAATTAGAAAATATTGTTTTGTAAGTTTTTATTTCATTTTCAATGTTTGTTTATTCGAGTCAAATCTTACAAGTCCAATTTTACTAACTTCAAGCCATCGGATTTTTGCAAAGGACGGTGTACACTACACTACACACCTAGTACCTATCAGGCGCACTGGGCACTGTGAGGAAACCTAGGACACTGGACGGGACACGGGAGCTAATGTAGGTATGCGATGCTTCATTTATTGTGACGTCGCGTTTGATAATAACTTGACTATTACTTAGCAGGTACTCACTCGTACCAAACGAATGTCCACGTTTCGAGCTCCGTCCACCCCATTGTCCCAGGAGGACATCTATATTGGAGGACATCTATTTAAATTTCTTAAATATCAATCTAAGTATAATCCTATTAATACTCGTATTATAATTTATTATGCGAAAGTTTGTATTGTAAGCCTGTTTGTTTGTTACATCTTCACGTCTAAACCTAAACCGCTGAATCGATTTAGATGAAATTCGGTATACAGATAGTTTGAGTCTCGGGTAAGGACATAATATGTCCTATTATGATATCATATTATGATAGTTTTTATCCCGGAAAATAGTTCCCGCGCGGGATAGCGATAAATGAATTCTACGCAGACGGAGCCGCGGGTATCAGGCTAGTAAATAATAATTAAAAAAAGTCAAGATTAGAGGCTGAAACGGATATATATAAGTACGTATTTAACGAACAGAGAGGGTCGCCGCCGCTAGACCGAGACACACCAAGAGCAGGTAAGTACGGTAAAACCTCAAGTTCGGTTACGAAGATAACTGGCGGCTCAGTCATCCCTCAGCTCAGGTAGATTGCCAGGTAAACAAATGCTTGAAGATTAGATAAACTTTACTTCCAATTTTAGTAATCTTTGTGCGAGGAAAATAAAAATTCTTTAGTGAAAGCTTTCCATTAAATCACAAAAGCCAAGTAATTAGAGGATTATCTCGTCCGGCGATAACCGCCGCAAACAATGCGCATGGCCTAGTTATCGCCCTGTTACTAGAAGCAAAATAAACGTTGGAAGGGAAACGATAAAGACAATTGGAACCGACTTATCTTGGGCCATGACAGTTGCTTCGCCGTAAGCTTGCAACTATTTATTCTCCAGCCCGGAGTTCGACAACAAACAAAAGAACTACCTAGGTACATACTAAACTAGCACACACACGTCAGTCTTTGTCCGTATACGGATAACAACTATAGTATACGTATACGGAATGCAAAGTTTGTAAGTCGGTTTGTTTGTTTGTTACTTCATCACGTCTAAACCGCTGAACCGATTTAGATGAAATTCAGTATACAGATAGTTTGAGTCACGGAGAAAGACATAGAATAGTTTTTATCCCGGAAAATTGAATAGTTCCCGCGGGAGAGCGAAAAACTAAATATGTGCGGACGGAGTCGCGGGTAACGGCTAGTTTGATATACTTACGTAAAAGATCTTTTTTGAATACGGATTCACTTTTTAACCGACTTGAAAAAAGGTGGAGGTTATCAATTCGGTTGTATTTTTATTATCAGCTATCCTATAGCTCTCACACTGTCACACAGATATTTGCTATATACCCCTCGTAAGGCCATCCTACAAAATTAAATTACTCCCAAAGCGAATGGCAACTTTTCGTGATTGGCGTTGCAATGCAATAAATTCTAAATTATGCAAATAAAAGTGTAGTTAATTGGTTCGCGTTAGCTCTGTAATAAAATGTAATTTAAATATTAACTTTTTTGCTGAACGTAACTTGCTCTGTCGCTCAAACTACACATCCGTTACAAACAAATCAATCTGATCACAAACTTGTGGGTGAAATGCGACGTGTGAGATTTTAATCCAACAGACAAAATTAAATAAAAGCTTACAATAGCGAGTCGTTCAGGCGGCGGCGCGGGCGGCTGGCGGCTGGCGGCTGGCGGTGGCCGGTCGGTAGCGCTGCGCGGGCGCCGCCGGCGCTGCGGTGCCAGGGTTGCCCTCCCTGGCCACATGCATATAGACCCCTCTGGGACGATGGGATGGAACCATCTAATTATTGTTTTGTACCTCAAAAGAAAAACGGAACCCTTATACTTAGTTATAGTTTCACTTGTGTGTCTGTCTGTCCGTCTGTTATAATTTGCTCCGAAACTACTGGACCGATTGAAATTTGGTACATACTCGTATGTGTGTGTAAAAAGCTGTTATAGCGTAGGAGTTTGACCATTGGCCTCTCCAGCAGAGAATCGTGGGTTTAAATCCAGGCTCGCACCTTGAGTTTTTCAGAATTCGTGCGCGAAATGTCATTAGAAATTTACCACGAGGTTTACGAATTCGTGTATATCTTTTTTGATTATTATGTATATTTTTTTGAATCGCGCTAAGTTATAAGTGTAAAGCCCCTACCTCCTCGCTCTGTCTTAGTAAAGACGGGCTGCATTCCAAGTTCGACTGCCGGCGCATGCATTTCAATCGCAGCTTGCGTGCAGTTTTACCAACCCAACTGCCAACAGAGCGAGCCCAACTGCCCTCGGTGGAACCTTAAGCTGCATGGTGCGGGTAGGGGGTAATGTGCATCCACATCCACGGCTCCTCTGGGGGGCGGGTTTTTTGCATGCTTATCTTATGTGCCTCCAAGTTTCCAGTTCACTGTGAAATTCCCAACTTTACAGTAACTCCTCGGACTGGCGAAGACGCGGGTTCGATTCCCGGCTCCAGCGTTTTTTTCTAGTTTTGTTGTCTTCTAGCAATAATACCTAAGAAGTCAGATGCACTAACTATAATAATGTCAACCAAACCCTGTGAACCCTTTGATAATTTAGTTTTTGTCAAAATCCTTTGTTGTTTATTTGTGTGTTGACGAGTTCAAACATTAAGCCCCTGGCAGCCCTGGCGCGCAGCTACGTCCATATTAGTGATAAGCATGGTATAATCAAGTGACAATGGCGGCGGCTGCCCAAAACGGCTTGGCTTGGGGCTGTCCCGGGCGCGCCGCGCCGCGCATGCCGAGCGGGGCGCGGGGCGCGGCAGTGCGCGCGGCCGGTGGCCCAGGGCACCCGTGAGACACTCCAGCTCCATTGAAGTTGTGCAACATTGCACGACCTTTTGAATCCTTTAGCCTTAAAGTATTTTTTATTGTCTGTGATTTTTGATATATGATTTAATATACTTTTTTGTTTATACCACCGAAAACCAGTGCCTTTTATTTAACCCAGATCGCCCGAAAGTGATGTACACAAATTGTCCACAGACCTGTCAAATAGGTAACTATATCAACGTATTGGTCGTTGCCGTTGCCGAACTTGGCCGCCGGCAGCGCGGCGCGGGCGCCGGTCGGGTCTCCGCTGGGCGCTGCGGCGCGCGAGGCGAGGACACGCGCGCTTTATGGCGCGGCACTACTACGCAGGACGCACAATGGACGCGTATCCATCCCGACAGTTATCGACGCGACAATCACTTCCTTATTATACTTAGCGGTTGCCGACCAGAGGGGGAGCCGCGAGGTTGGTTTCGTTCAGTACCTAGGTGCGTTTGTTTTCGTCGCCTACCTGAGATGTTTTACGAGTGACCGCAGCACCTTTTATAGTAATACTTAACAGTAAGTACTAAGTATGTAAAAGTAACTAATGATGGCTGCATACATTGTTGCATAACAATATCGCCAATGTCATTACTTCATTAGTAAGTATGTACTTAATGTACTTACGAGTTCATGAGCATAGAAAAATAATCTATTGTTCAGTGGACTTTATAGGTACCTACCTCCGGGTACCTACATAAATTTATGTACCATCGGCCAAATATGTAGTCTACTACCCTAAAGTTGATAATCGTTTGCATGTCATAAAACAATAATGCCAATAGACGTGTCTGTCAACTTGAAAGTTCGACTTGAGCGACATATTCATTTGATAGGAACTTTGATTGATAGACCACTTATCTGGCTGATGGTAGATGGTACACTCGAACCACCTATTCGAAAAAAAGTCATAGTGACATCGCATTGCTAGACAAGGAAATTATGATGATAAGTACCTAGATGATACTTACTATGAGAATGTTCTACGATGGGTCAGGAATCAAAATGGTTCGACTGTACAACAATAGGTCTGACCCTGTTGCCTTAATAACACATTTTTACGGGATTGCCTTCATTTTTTACGCGATGTTAGTGGCTGATGACAATCATGGCAATAACCAAGAACGTTACAGACGGAATCCATTTTAACCGCGACGTAACTGCAACTGCCGACTGTCAGCTAGCGTGCAGTTTGTGTGCAATTTTGCCAACTCCAATGTGAATGCAATGGAAAATGTATGCAGGATGTTGCAGCTGGAATGCAGTCCGTCTGTAATAAACTTAAATACAGCAAAATGACTCCCGATCCGAAGACATAATTTCTGGCTTATACCTACATATGCTGCCATCTCGAATTGCCTACAGAAAACAGCCACTTCACGCTACTGAAAGGTAGGAGCTGATAATGCAGGCAGGCGCTAATATAGTTATGAGACGTGCCTTTCACGATCTACTTAAATCGTACTCCTGATAGTATCCATCCACCGCAACGTCAGCTGGTACATATGCTCATATACTATTTGTCATTAGGCTTTCACCCGCTCCGTGCAAACTCTTAAACTTAGAAAGTGGCCATTTTTATTCTGAAAGTAGTATATTAGAAGTAAAAGCTTTCACTTTCTTTTATTCGTACTGGCCAGAATGACACGAGAAGTTAGATAAGCTGCGCCTGCGACCCTGCGTCGGCGCGCGCGCGTGGCTGCGGCGTGCAGCCGCCGCGCGGCAGGCGCCCGCCGCCCGCCGCCCGCCGCCCGCCGCCCGCCGCCCGCCGCCCGCCGCCCGCCGCCCCGCGCCCGCCGCCCGCCGCCGCCGCCCGCCGCCCCGCGCAGCGCCTTCCAGAGCCGAGGCGGCGCTGGCCTGCGCGTCAGCCACAGCCACAGCCAGTTCTGCTAGCTTCACACCAGGTCGGACCGACAGTTTTACCAGAACGACAAATGTGTCGGATGCATATTAGCATAATATACCTCACTTAAAAGGCAGCTAACATTAGGGCGACCTGAATAAAACTGTCCGCGACGACCGCCAAGTTATGTACCAAAAGGACGTTCAGCTATGATTTCGTTTGACTCGGATATACCATCAAAGTGGATGAACTAGGCATTGGATGGAATCCAGTAGTATTTGGAGATGATGAACTTTCTGAGCTGATGTATAGGCGAAAGCGCTTAGTTAAACGTGAGTGCCATTGCGGCCTATTACTGAATTTTGAATTTGAATTTGGAGCAACGTGTCGTAGCCGTGTTAGGACTTGTTAGAAAGGTTTTAGGGTGTAAAGGTTTTCCACGGTGTGATTTTGGAGCAGTTATGGTTATGATCAAAGCGGTTTTTTTTTGTTTTTTTTTAAACTAGGTACTCACTTATTTTCCTCTACTTTTTTGTGCTTTATTTTATTTTGTAAATAGGTATTTAAATAAAAAATAACAAATAAAATATTAAAAAATAATATATTTATTTATGTAAAATGCCATATGGAAACAATCCACGATATGTTTTGTCGTTGTAGCGTACTCCGACACCGTAGGCCTGTGGCCTGTGGCCTGTGGCCCGTGTCTGGATGAATGGAATCTACTCCGGAGAGTCGTCTATATTCGGGACAGTTTCCTTGGTATTATCGAAAGAAGCAAATCCATCGCGAGGTTTAGTCGACGGATACCGCAGGTGCTTGTCGAACGAAGGTCTCGCGTAGTGATCGAACCTTTTCATCACCCATTCTTGTTCGTCCCAGTCATCGACGTAGAACAGCAGCGACCGCAGCCACTGGGGCACTTGATCGTTCATATGATGAAATCGCTTGATCCACACTTTGTGCGTATTCGCATAGGTCCCTGCGTCGCCGGTCATCCATTCCGGTATACTGTTAAAAATAATGGTAAATTAGTATCGGGTTGCAGTAGTAGTGTCTGTCAGCAGAACACCTTCAGAGCAAAATGTACGTAGTGTGGAATAATTTTTAGATTAGTTACTGACATAGACAGACTAAGAAATATAGATTTTTAAAAACTTTTCTTATTTGTTGTCTTCGACCAAATTGGCTACCTTCATACCATATTTCAAGTTTCTAGGACAACTGGAAGTATATACAAACAAACGGCTCGCGGCACGTAAGTGTAGCGCTGACCGATAATTTGTTGACACCCACACAATACCTTCGCACACTTACCGGCACCAATATCCGACACAACAAGCGTGCATAAATATCTGATACGACTCTATTTCTAGGGCCGGTCGTGCCAGGTATTTTTGCAAGCTCCGCTGTGGCGATATAATTAACACAGGTGACTGTGATTATACAGTCTAACCAACTTAATCGTGACCTGTAGTTTCGTAGAAAAACTCAGTGACATCGCATTGCTTGATAATGATAAGGGACTCTATTATGTACGGTATGACACTTACTGTGAGAACGTTTTACGGGTGGGGCAGGAATCAAATGGTTCAAGTGTACTACTTGAACGCTACGAGTAGAGTCGCGCGCCGCGTGTACTCACAGGTTGAGGGCGCGCAGAGTCCACCGGTAGACGTCAGTGTAGAAGCTGCTGGAGGTGACGTCCATCTGCGGGTAGTGCGGGCGCGTGCGCATGCCGACGCTGCCCAGCGCGATCATGGACGCGCCCACGCGGTAGCCGGCGATCAGCGCCACGCGCCCCTCGCGGATGTTCTTCTTAGTCATCGCTTGGACTACTTTCGCTTGATCTGGAAATAATTGGATTATTTTCTGGGTAAAAGAAAGAACGAACAAAATATGCGAGGCCACCAATTTAACCTATCAACTGAACGATCGCACAACAATCCTTGCTGACATTTCTTATGTAACATTGATGTGATGGTCTAGCCGGTTCATTGATTCACATTCAGTGCTGTGCTGAGACTACATGTTCTGGTAGTTGACCAGCCCAATAGATGACACACTGCTGTCACCTGTATTGCTAATGACACAAAGTTAAAAATGGCAACTTTTGGGAGAGTGACGAGCACTTGTCAGTACGTTTATCTTATGTTTTTTTAAGAATATAGCCTACCTATTATAATCGCTGTGGATATACTTACTTACTTAAACTCTTACAATATATTATGAAATGATCAGATCAAGCTTGTAACTGTTGATCAAGACACTCGCCAGTCGGCAGTGAGTCAGGCCGACGATAAAAAACCGGCCGAGTACGAGTCAGACTAGCGCACCGAAGGTTCCGTACTTTGTAGGTATCTATGAATATCCGTGTTAGCGGAAACCCTTCAAACAAAATGTACGCGGTATGGGGTCACAAACACTATTGAATTGCTTCACAGGTTTGTACAGGCTCCTCATGATATTTCACTTCACCGTAAATCTCGTGGTCAATTTCAAATATAATTTCGCACATGAATTTCAAAACCTGAGAGTAGCTATAGCGCGTTTTTAAACCCACGATCCTGTGCTTGAGAGAACATTGGTCAAACCACCAGACCAGCACCGCTTTTTAGCCCGATTATTAGTTCCGGGGCAACAGTTACAGGTCGTATTTAACCGCACACCCATACTCATCCATCTAAATTGACCCGAGGCCTTGTTGTTTAATGCATTCCGATTTTCACCACTTGTTTCTGTCACACGGTCGGTGAGGGTAGAGCTAGATGGTAATGCGATCGCCAGCGCTCGGGCGCTCGGGTGGTCGGGCTGCGGCCACTGCAGTGGTCTCCTCGCCTCAGGAGCACGCGTTGTACGGACACTCACCAGCCTTCTCCGCAGCGCGCAGGTCGATGGCCATCCGCGGCTTCCAGAAGAACGAGCCCGGCATCGCGCACTGCAACGCAACGGGACTACTGTATCAGCTGAACCACACACATAAGTTACGTCAGCTCATATTTGCTCACTATCCACCTTTTTCACTAGACCACAGACCCGCCATTAGGCTGCGTTTCCACCAAAGACGTGCGAGGATGTGTGTGTGTTTTTCATGAACCAATAGAAACGCTTCATTTACTTATCCTCGCACAGCACCGCTCTAGTGGAAACAGCTGAGCGGAGCGAGGCGAGGTAGGTAAAGGAGCATTCTGGTTCGTGAAAATCACATTCTTCGCACATCCCTGGTTGGAACGCAGCCTTACTCACGTCTACTTTGAAGAGCCCTAGGCTCTAGGCTGCATCTATCCGGAAATACAGACGACGGCGGGAGCGCATCCCATTCCTTAGCAGTTCGCATTAATAAGGAAGCGAATCGCTTGAAAATAATACTTACTACATAGGGCCGCCGTAGGACGCCTTTCCCGGCTTTCCGCTTGTAAGAGGAAAATGACAAACTTACCTCAATTTCTTTAAGTACCGCCATCATTACGATATTCAAAAGGATATTCATTTTGTTTTTTTTGTCGTCCGCACCACCGTCTTCAGAGTGCGGTCTGCCTTGCGGCGCACCTGCTATATACCGTAGTCCCGCGTACGCGCATCTGCTTGTAGCAAGTCAAAAGTCATAACACATTCCGCGCGAGGTGAACGGTGTCAGCGGTGTTTGTCAACAGCCCGTGTTGCACCCTGCTGCGCTGCATCCGACCTTTCAGATGCTGTGTGTTTGCATTTTTGGAGTGCAATTAGCAGCATAAACCTAATGAGGGCTATCGTTTTTTGTCTCACTAGATGGCGCACTGTTGCGTGAGGTTTTTAAGTATGGCTTTCAAAGTCTGTTATTACGGGCGTGAAAACAAAGTTTAGATTAAAATCATATTTACCTAATACACCTTAAAACCGTACCATTAGATTATCGAGCATGCCACAGTGTTGCATAGTCCCCGTTTTGTTCGGAAAAAAGGGACGACAAAGGTTTCCGAAAGACAAAACTGTCTCAAAACACAGACATTCATTGCCCCGGAACGCATATTTGCCATAATTAATTTCAGATATTGCAAAATATTCACAAAATTATTCTAGTTATAAATAAACTCGCGTAGCTCACCCAAAAACTATGAGATTTGACATTTCGGAGACCTCACGCTACACTAGCGCCTCTAGTGGCGAATTCATACGCGATAGCCCTCATTCTAATAGGTGTGCTCATCATTTAGGCCTAGGAATTTTGACGTGTTGCCTGTACACAACGTCTTTTGTAGCTGACTAGACCGATGCGAGAGCGACACGTTTGCGCACAGGCCTGGCAAGAGAAGTTTGCGGAGTTCGGTGCAGTAACAAGATACTGACACTGTCATGAATTTTTTCCCGACCTCAAAAACAGCCATTTAGCTGAAAGGGAGGAGGAAGCACATGCCACTAAGTAATCATTTGATATCCCACTATTATTATAACTGCGAAAGTTTGTAAGTGTGTGTAGTTGTTTGTTTGTTACTTGATCACGTCTAAACCACTAAACCGATTTAAATGAAATCGGTATACAGATATTTAGTTCAGAGTCCTGGGCAAGGACATGGGATAGTTTTATCCCGGAAAATCATAGTTCCCGCGGGATAGCGATAAACTAATTCTACGCAGACGGAGCCGCGGGCAACAGGCTAGTTTAAAGAAAAAATCTTTAGCAGAAGCCGTTTAAAGGCGTGTTAGATATTGCGCCTACTAAAATGTAATAGCAACAACGTCGCATCAAGAACAAACGCCAGGATCGTTATAAAATTTATTAACTTGTTTTAGTCCTTATTTTTTAGATCCCCTCGTTCCATAGGGTCCCCTTTGCTGACAATTCTCGTATACCTACTGCATTGTGTAGCTACTTACCAAACTCATCCTGGTAAGAAATATTTCAGTTTTGGGTGTAATTTTGAGTTCAAGTCGCTCTGCTACAGTTTCTCCTGTAGTTGTTCTGCTACTCATTAATACGGAGCAAGTTAGTTGCAGTACACTGCTGTCGATGCTTGATCGCTTACACAACGAAACTTGCAGGATATTCCCTGCACCGTGTAAATACGGCTCTAGGCGAGCGTAGAGCTGCTTTGGTTGTTTCTGAAGTATTTGCATACACACTCATACCCCTTTTCTGCGCCGTTGTCCCTTTTTGCGCCGGGGGTTAAAAATAGTGTATTGTTGACGTAAAATACTAGAATATGTACAGAGTTCATAAAGTTGTGAGCAAAAGTTTGATCAAAAATATCTGAACGCGCTTCTACGCCGTAACTACAATAGTCGTGTTCAGATATTTTTGATCAAATTTTTGCTCACAAGTTTATGAACTCGACTGTAACAATTTTGAGAATTTATTACTGTCATAAAGTACAAATTGAAAATAGAAAACTCGAAATTATACGCCCAAGCAACATGGATAACAGTCCATCATGAATATCATCAAAATTGGAATTTTGTTTCGTGGTAAAATTGACAAAGATATCATCATCATCTCAGCCGTAGGACGTCCACCGTTGGACATAGGCCTCCCTCAAAGACCTCCAGTCGCTTCAGTTGGCAGCGGCCTGCATCCACCGTGAACCCGCGGCTTTAACCAGATCATCCGTCCATCTCGTTGGTGGACGTCCTACGCTGCGCTTGCCAATCCGCGGTCTCCACTCGACAACTTTTCGGCCCCAACGGCCATCTGTTCTCCGTGCTATAAGTATGGCCTGCCCATAAAAAATGGCAAAAATATGTTCCTATATTCTTTGTAGGTACAATATCGAAAAGTAGAAAAAAGGTGAGGTGACCTTTCCGGTCCATTTGGCATTAAACCCAAATTACTACTACTACTACTTTACTTTACTACTTTAGTTAACTTACTTTATAGCTAATATCTAAAAATACCTATTCTCATAACGAACGAATTTTCAATAGTGTTACTGATCTACATAATCTGATTCACAAAATATCCCTTGCCCATTCCCGCAATACCCTAACTTTTATACGTGGTACGTGGTATACACGTGGTAGTCTCAAAACACCCGATTCGTCACTCCGTCTGACACGATCCCATTACGGTCGTGGCATGATACGGTCGGTGTAATGTGTATAATATTTAATTTAGCTTCATTTATTCTATTCGGGCTAAATTTTATTAATTTACAACGAATTAAAACTTAGGTATAACTATTTTTCAGCACAAGTACAGTCTGTTCGATATAGGAATGGACAGAAGGAAAATATAGTTCTTTATACTTAATGCATGCTTTAGAAAGTCATTTGATAAATAAAATTGCATTTTTTTAGTGTACGGCTGGTCTAAACTTAATTCTAATTAAAATATCGAAGACGTCAATATTAATTTCAATTATTCATTAACTAACTGTTGCCCGCGACTCCGTTCACGTACAATCCGTTTCCTGCTACCCCGCGGGAACTATGCATTTTTCCTTCTGTCCTTTCTCGGGACTTGTAGGTACTATTGCTATACCGAATTTCAACTAAATCGGTTCAGCGGTTAAGACGTGAAGTGGTAGGTAACAAACAAACATACAGACTTGCAAATTTTCGCAATTATTAGTGAGATTAACTTTGCTATTTGTCATATCATAATTTAAAACAATAACGTCTTCCTATAAAATTCCTAAAGAGGCAGAGGTAAGAACATTCTGCAAGAAACAAAACGTTTATTAATATTGTTAACTCAAGAAATATTCTGTACCTACTGTACATTATTTATATAGTTTTTAATCGTCACTTTGGATCAAAATGTGATGACCTTTAATCACATACGAATGGTTAACTTTTCACAACTAAAGCCTGCACCAAATTTGATAAAATTTGGAATTGAACAAAGCTTGAGCTTCATAGCAGAAACTACGAGTAGAATATTTTATAAAACAGGGAATGAAAGCGGATGAGTCCACGAAACAGTTATTAAATTATGTATACCTAATATAAATCGAACCCTAATAAATCGAATTAATATTATGTAGCAAATTACGTATTAATATTGTGTTATTTTGTAAGTAAGTAGGTACATATACGTATTAATCTACTTACAAAGTAAACGTAATTATGACTTCATCTTATTACTTCTTTTATTCATCATCATCATCATTATTCTTCTGTGACATTCTAGAGTCCAATGTTATCCTAAATGGACTATAGTCTATAGAGTCCAATGTGCCAATGTTATCGTGAATGGACGTGAAGGTATGTGATCGAAAAACTGTTACCCTTTCCCATCCGTTGTCTACTATTTTGTGCTCTGTCTCTGTTTTAAACTTGAACCCTCAGCTTGAACTTAAGGCTTGAACCCTTCTTCAAGATGGCTGCTTAGCGCATCTCATCTATAATTATATGTTTGTTTAATCCATGAGCGGGTTATGGTTTAAATAAAAACAAGTTGTTGCGATCGATCACGCTTTATTTTCAAACTCCCGCAGTTTCTTACGATCTATTGACATTCACCAGCAGTAGATCACATCAAACAACCAGCCTCAAACATAATATGCGTATACGTTTGTTCTGACGCCGGCTGGCAGCTAGTCGGGGGTGACGGTTAGCACGTCATTATTATCGTCACGCAGGACGTTTCCTTCCCCCTTCTACTTAACTAGTTAGAAAGGGATGGTCATAGCGACCAAGCGAGTCGTGGTCACTCGTGGCAAGCGCCAGTCGCCGAAGACGCTCGCACGGAGTGTCTCTCCGTCGTCGCGCGCTGGCGCCGGCCCACTCGTCGTCACACACTGAGTCAAACTCATTTTTGATGCATCGAGATCAAAGTCGATGGCGAGATCGCATAGAGTCGCGTTCGACTGGAAACCTCACGATAGACGTCGATCTCGACGGCACCAATGGATCGCTCGAAGCACGCCGCGTGCCGCTGCGGTGACGCGACGGCTCGGCTCCACATTTTATCTATCATTGCCACTAAATGGCGTCACACGAATAGACATCGAAAAGTCATATCACTCATATCCAATCGAGTAGTAGTCAATAAACTATACCCTCCTGCCTACCAAAGGTACTTTTTAGAATATCTTTTTGAAACTTTCAAATTATATTGCTTAGAGCTTATGGTGTTCAGGGAAAATAGAGGAAAAAATCTCCGGCTTTTCCTACTAGTTTTTCACTGTGTACTTTACAAAGGCCGTCAGTGTCCAATTATAATTATTTCTTACGTCCTTCCCAAAGGAAGGATGTAGGCACGAGGACAGTTAAAATTACTTGGAGTTAACACTTGACAGATGGGCGTGCCTTCAGTCAATTTTCAACTTTGACGTCATATAAATAAAATAGTTTTTACATAATCTGTAAACGTGAGTAGCGGTATACTAAAAATGGCTTTATTTTTATGACGTCAAAGTTGAAAATTGACTGAAGGCACGCCCATCTGTCAAGTGTTAACTCCAAGTAATCATACTGTTAATATGTAGATCATTCGCGTCTTTACAGAGTCGCCTAAAGGGCGGGCCGTCTGTTGATTGGCAAAAATATACCTACTACGTACGAGTAGAATTAAAAAACGAGCGCTGCGCGTTCGATATCAATTTTGAGGAATGTCGGCCGATCCGACCGGTCAGCTCGACCGAGAGGAAGGACGGTCTCGTCTGAAGGACTATCGTCCCCGGCCCCCGCCGGCGGGATCTATCGCCGGGATCGTCGGGGGCGCCGGGTCTCGCCGCGCGCCCTAACACTACGTTCACGGACCGCGTCGTCCGACAAACGGATATGACTCCTCTCGTCTCGTAAACTAGTAATACAATAAATAGGAATAGAGATAAATGCTTAGAAAAGTATAATCAATTTCTGGCTAATTCAGTAACAGGAAAAGGTCCGGGTCCCGGGCCCGAGGCGGGGCGTCACCGCGGGGGCTCCTGCGGCGCGTCGGGCGCGGGCGCGGGCGCGGCGCGGGCGCGGGCGGCAGGAAGCCGAGGTCGGCGAGCGCGCGCGTGACGCGCGGCACCAGCGCGTCCCGCCAGCGCCAGAGCGCGGCGTCGCGGACGGGCTCGGCGCGCAGCTCGCGGCAGCTCTTGCTGAGCGCCGTGACGCAGTCGGCGCGGTAGTGCTGCAGGCGCGCCGTGGCCGTGTCCAGCGCGTACGACGAGCACGCGGCGCCGAGACACGCGAACGGGAAGTGGTTGTGCAGCGTGAGCACGCGCGCCGTCTCGTGGAACGCCTTCACGTACTGGCCCGGCTTCGTGAAGTTGCGCGTGCGGTACACGTGCTGCAGCATGTGCATGTAGCGCGGCGCGCCCGCCTCCCACGCGTGGGCGTGGCGCAGCGAGTCCAGGTAGTACACGTTGGACGCGTGGTACGACGAGCGCGGCGGCTTGCCCGGGGCCGGCGTCGCCAGCGGCAGCACGCGCCGCATGAGCCCGGCCCAGTCGGGGTCCTGCAGCGGCACGATCACCTCGTCCACGTCGAGCAGCGCCAGGCGCCGGTAGCGGTACAGGTTGCGGTAGAGGCAGTCGTTGTAGGGGATGACCTCCATCTGGCGCTTGTGCGTGGTCTTCTTCTTGAGGTACATGTGCTGCAGGCCGGGCAGGTTGGGCTGGCCGCCGGGCAGCGTGAGCGGCGTGACGGCGGCCGCGCCGCGCGCCTCGTAGTACCGCAGCACCTTGGTGATGTTGGGATGCACCTGCAGCGAGTAGAAGAACACCTTGTGCGCGCCGAGCAGCCGCACCAGCTCGATCCACTCCACGAGGCGCACCGACAGGTCCTCGTGCTGGAAGTCGAGTCCCTTGACGCAGACGGCGAACTCGTGCTGGCGCTCGGGCGGCGCGGGCGGGTCGTGGTGCACGCGCAGGCAGTTGGGCGCGCGGTCGCAGGGCCGCTCCACGAGCGAGACGGCGCGCGGGATGCGCCCGCGCACGTCGGCCGGCAGCACGCACGCCAGCAGGTACGGCTGCAGCACGCCGTCGCGGTAGTTGCCCCATTTGCTGTTCCACACGTACTTGTACTCGAGCACGCGCACGACGGCCGGCTCGGGCCGCTCGTCGAACCAGAGCTGGCAGTGCGTGGCCAGCGTCGGCTTGATGCGGTCGTGCACGGCCAGCAGCCGCACGGCCGGGCCGAGCGCCGACGTGTTCCGCGCGTCCAGGTACGCGCCGTACAGATGGAACACGCCCTCGCTCGTGCGCAGCGTCTGCCAGTACGTGTTGTGGAACTCCAGGTCGAACACGGACGGGAACGGCGCGCACTCCTTCTTCTTGTAGAACTTGTTCTTGTCGTTGCGGTGCTCGTGCCAGTAGGACAGCGGCAGCGACGGCAGCGCGCGCTCGGCGTCGGCGCGCAGCTCGGCCTCGCTGCGCACGCGCGTGTCCACGGCGGGCAGCGCGGGGAGGGCGGGGTGGGGGGCGGCGGTGGCGGGGGTGCCGGTGGACGCGTCCGACTGCAGCAGCTGGCGCGCGGGCGGGCGCGGCGCGGCGGGCGGCGCCAGGCGCGGCAGCCACAGCGCCGCCAGCGCGGCCCAGCACACCAGCGCCAGCAGCACGCGCGCGCCGCGCCAGCCGCCGCACACGACCCACATGCCGCCCAGCACGCGCATCACCTGCAAAACGCAAACGGAATCGCGTCACTCTCACAGTCATCGTACATACGGCGACGCTTCATCGCGACACTTAAATAAATACGAGGCGCGACGTACGGGAGTCCGGGCCCCGCGGCCCGCGCGCCGCCGCTTCGCCAGCTGGCGGGGCGCGCCCCCGGCGCCGTCCTACGCCGGAGGCTCGCGGAGTGCGCTGCGGCGCGGGGCGCGGGGGGCGCGGGGGGCGCGGGGGCCGCCGGCGCCGATGCCGCCGTCCACGGAGCGAGTCGCGCGACGCGCACCATGTCGCCGACAATGATTAGCTCCGACTACCTCTGCGGCTTCGTAAATTTACTCAATGACAATGACGTCAACGGGTGACAGAAACTATAAAAGGTTCATCGAGACATATATCAGAGATAAAAAAGGTTTATCTCCAAAAGTGCATCGCAATTCTACTGCGCGATCTCTCAGCTAGCATTCATTCGGTACTGTAGCGTGTTAATATTTTTAAATCTTGTATGAATTCTGTTCCGACTGTTAAGTGGTACGAGGTGCTTCGCTGTAAGCGGACCCGGCCGCTAGAAAGGCCGCGGCGATGTGTGATGGCGTGAGAAATGAACATTTACGAGCGCGCAAGTGGCCCGCTTCACACTCCAGATACGCGGCTCCAGTTAGAGATGGCCCTCGGAGCGATTCATTCGATCGTCTCGAGCCGTCCGGTGTTTTTCTCGAAGCTAGGAACTGTTTTACGAGCGCAAAAAGCGCGGCCTCGGCGCCCGCGGCGGTAACGGCGCGCA
Source organism: Choristoneura fumiferana (assembly GCF_025370935.1). NCBI lineage: Eukaryota > Metazoa > Arthropoda > Insecta > Lepidoptera > Tortricidae > Choristoneura > Choristoneura fumiferana. The sequence continues at coordinate 1,330,899 of NC_133480.1, read as the reverse complement.
ACGGTAGCCCGGCCGTCGGACCTACTGCGGTGCAAAAAACAAAAATGTGTGGCGGCGCGGGCGCCCGGCGGGCCGGCGGCGGCGCCCGGCCCTCCGGCGCCGCGACCTTGGCGCTTGCACGGCGCGGCTGCGTGTCCTCTGCTGTTATTTTATTACGCCAATCCTCGCTATCTGATGACGCTTTAGATAAAGGCTTCCCTTTTAGCTAAAACATTTATCTAGTTCTTACGTGACTTTTTAATCAAACTGGTGGTAAATATTATGTTACGATCTATTTCCTTGATTGATCTTTTGGAGCGAGCCGGGAAAACTGTAATTGTAAAAAATTAGGAAATAATAATTGTAAGACGATCGTAGCTTCGGGGTCGGTATTCCTGCTACAGTTAACTGCGACAAGATCGATATTTTACTTTGCCAGGTAAATGATGAGATCGGTTAACTATGGTAAGAAATCAAAATCAAAGTGTATTTGACACATTAATATTATATCCCCAAACCACGCCTGTGAGTTGGTTATAAGATGGTTATTAAGTACGGTATCGTTTTTTGATCGTAGCTATTTGAGGATCTCAAGCACGATAAGCTTGTACCTACCCATAAAAACGTGACGAGTAGGTCTATTCGTAGATTATGACGACACGCCGTATCTATGCGATTCATTAAAGTTTATTGTGAAGATGAATGGATGTGCCACTCAAGTAGGTAGATACTACGACTTAGGTGTTTACTCCCGTCGTATTTATCTGATACTTACTCTACAGCTTTCTAAAGGGGAAAATTAGTCCGACAACTTTTTATTTAGTCAACACGTAGGTAAAGCAATTGAAACCTCTTCAAGTCTCGGAGAGGTTTCAATTAGGTGGCTGTTTCTGTTTATTACAGGAGCTTTGTTTTCAGAAAGGGAAGTTGCTGGACCCCCCTCGTGCGCCGGCGCCGGCCGCGCCCCCCTTCCCGTATCCCGCCCGAGCCATCCGCGTCGGCGCGGTCACACTCCGCGGGCCGCGCACAATCAACGCGGAAATAAGGCGATATTGCATTCCAAGATACAAACTAAGATAGTGCCATGAGTGACACTATCGGGATCTCAATTAGGATAACAATGTTTTGAAATACGGCGTTGGTCGTTGCTCTTGCTTAGTCTGGTGCTAATACACTATGTAGGTAACATTGTATTCTCTCTTCAAACAAAGAGTGAATTGCCCATTACATTTAGGTTATTGTCCAGCTTCGAATAGAACATCCTGCATCGACCCGACCGCTACGGAGTACAGACGCGCCCAGGCCCTTCCGGGTTGTGATTGCCGTGGACGGAATCACTTTGTCTCGCGATGTGTGAATAGTAACGAGTGTATGAAGCGCCCGCGCCTGCAGGGCTACTACGAAAGTCGAAACTCGAAGTTCGTGTCGTGCGGTCCCTCTCGCTCTCGTATTAAATAGTGTAAGTGTCAGAGGGACCGCACGACACGAACTTCGAGTTTCGTAGTAGCCCTGCTGATCGGTGCACGCGGGGTGCGCACGCACGGCGGCGCGGCGGAAGTCCGCGCATTATGCATGCGCGCGCAGGGCCGGGGTCAACGCCCCCCCCCCCCCCCCTCCGGGTGCGCGAAGCAGTTCCTCCGCGGCGCAGGACCAGTTCTCCCGGTTGCTTGCGAAACCACTTTGCTTGCAATCATTTCATTTCGCTCCGTCGTCTGTTGGGTTTTATGCGCTATACGTCTACGAGTACGTACCTAACATTTAAATTTGAGGTTTGAATTCAATAAACAATGACAATAGTTGGCACCGCGCTGCACGCGGTAAACCGGTTAGGTCCTGAGCATGCGCAGTTTATACGCGGTTTATGTGTTTAGTTTATGTGACTTTCGGCGCACGGAAAAAAACGATTTTTAAATGTCCGTCCGTTCGACTAGGGCCACCGATGGTTAAATCGCAAATCCCAAAGTCGATCTACCGTCCGACTGTGGCCACACGACACGGCACACACACACACACACCCGTGGTGACCGGGCTCCTGGGCGCGTGCGGCCAAACACCGCGCTGGCACTGCTCAGCTCGCTCGGTAAACAAATGGTCACAATTACGGGGTATCGGCGAGTGACGGCAACAAAGATGGCGGTTACACAACGCGCGGAGATGCGGCGCAGATGAGGCCGCCTTTCTCCGGCGCACGCGCAGCGCCGGGCCGGCAGCCGCGAGGCTACGGAGGGTCCGGTCCGGCCTCCGGCAGCCGGCGACAACGACGGCTAACTACACACAATCGTAGAATGAGAACCACCTAATTGCCGTTACTTTGTTACGAATGTAGTACTAATGAAACGGACAAACAAACGTGAGTCGTTTCGCGGCTGTAGCAGGTGTGTCTCAGTAAGTACCTACCTGCTAGAAATATGAGATTACAAACACTTGGACACAAGTGTCGGACATACTATAAAACAACTGATTAGTTCACTGATATGAGCCTCCGCAAAATAAAGCCTGAATCAATCAACCGACCGATTGGCTAGAGGGGGGTCGAGATGAAGGTCTTCGGACCCGAACCCATCCTACCGCTACCCTTTGGATGGCTGCGCGGCAAACTGCGACACAACACCAAGGTAATGCACCAACCAACAATATTGGACAAACCTAGATACATGCAGGCAAACCAGAGAAGCCCTCCCGACGGTCAACCCCGGATTGTCCCGCAAGTTTCGCGGACTTAGGAGGGATCAACTTCGACTGCTAGTCGGTGCTCTAACTGGACAATGCGTATGCGTTGCTAAACAAGCACTTACATAGTCTAGGTAGGTGTTACAGACAGCCCCCTGTGCAGAGCAGAGCATGCATGGAGGCAGAAGAGACAGCCACTCACATCCTTCTGGAATGCTCTGGTGTAGCGAACTACAGGTACAGGGCACTACACCTCGGATCACCGGGGTCACTGCAGGAAGTCGCCGGCAACGTGAAGGGTCTGCTAGGCTTCCATTTTTAATACAAGGATTTCATTTTTAATACAAGCTTTTTTTGCTGACTGTACTTTTTGTTGACTGTTCTTGCATTGTCACCCAAACTACATTTGCATACCAAATTTCAAGTCGATGCTACGAGTATTAACCGTTGAAGAGTTCCGTCCTGCGGAGACGATCCTGGCTGGACTACCAGGATATCACTACTAGATTATTGTATTGTCACGCGATTTACATCATCATCATCATCATCCCAGCCCAGCCTATATACGTCCCACTGCAGGGCACAGGCCTCCCCTCAGAATGAGAGGGCTTGGACAGTAGTTCCCACGCGGGCCCAGTGCGGATTGGGAACTTCACACATACCGTTGAATTGCTTCGCAGGTTTGTGCAGGTTTCCTCACGATGTTTTCCTTCACCGTAAAGCTCGTGGTAAATTTCAAATGTAATTCCGCACATGAATTTCGAAAAACTCAGAGGTGCGAGCCGGGGTTTGAACCCACGACCCTCTGCTTGAGAGGCCATATGTCAAACCAGTCGGCCACCACGGCTCGCCACGGCGATTTACATAAGTATTCCAAATTTCAAGACAATCTGACTACTGGAAGTTGATCAAATTTAACTTGCAAGATTTGACTACAGACAGACAGACAACGGGACCGTTGAAACTAAATAAAAGCTTGTAATAAGGAGACTCAGGCCGAACTTTAATTTTACTACTTATCTATATTTATGTACCTATATACATACGCATTTTACCTACCAGTATTTGTACTTACCTACCTACACGTTTTTAGGATGTGACGTGTCATGTTAATATTGTCGCTGCATCCGAGCCGAGAGCACACACCGCACACAGCCGGGAAGGCGCGGGCGCACCAATACGGAACTGACCGTGGACCCGAGCCAAATCCGCTCCGACGATGTTGTGCGATGTATGCACTAAATAAATACATATGTATTACCCGCAACAAGTGCAGAAGGAAGCCCACACGTAAATAGCCACTCTCTGGTCCCGTGCCCGTCTTTCACTAATCACTCGAAAGTGAACCAAACTAAACACACTGTTTTACATGTCGAAATCTGTAACATCATCGTACTCAAATTTTACGTCTACGGAATTGTTACGTGTACGGACAATTTGGAAATGACTTTTATGATCGCACTAGAGATCAATCAGTCATCAGGCACTACAGATCAATCAAGGTTGTATGGCGAGGGAAATTAATAGTCGTTTGTGAGTCAGTCTTCAGTAAAACTACTTAAGTATCATTGTAAACGATGTTGATCGTACGATGACTAAGAACGAGTGTACGTCTTGACGGGGGTAAGTCTTGACGTCAAGAGTTGAGCCGCGAGCAGTCTCTGCCACTGCCGGCTCCTGATTGCGTGCTGTCAGTCACCTTGCTTGCACCCGACCCGAGACGGTTCATAGTGCATACCACGCGGAAAAATAATCCATTCCAACACTTGGATAATTATACGATAATTATCACACTATTTCTTCTAGAAAGTCGTCGTTCTCTGTCTCGAAAGCCAACTCATCCTCAAACGACGACCACGGCCACTCTGTCGAGATTGTAGTGCACTAGAAGAGCTAATAACTGCAGCAGCATTAAACTAGGTGCTATAGTTTAAAACTGCGTGTTGGTGATACCGCGGCGGCGCCGCGCGACGCATCCGGCTCGCTCAATGCGCTCTTTAATTACTGTTTTCATAACAAGAGAGCGTGGAGCGGCGCGTGTTGCTGCGCGCGACGGCGGGGCAGGCTTGGGCTCGCGACCAGTAAACAGTACGTGGTCGGGTGCGCCGGGTGCCGGGGCCAGCCCGGTGCTGCCGGCCTCGGCTGCAGTCCACTCGGCCTGTGGCGCAACCGCCGTCCAATTTAGCTTCCCGCGAGGCGGGAGGCGGGTGCAGCGGGCGCGGCCGCCGCGAGCGCCAACTGTGTCAGTGGAGCACCCGTTTCCCAAGCGATGGCCCGCTGCCCGCATCCCATCCCACTATCTACCGCGTGAGCAAGTATTTACGACTAATAATCTTTTCCAAACGAAACAAATGAAACGTTTACACAACCAAATTGTAAATGTAAACTTTAGTGATAGCTATACGGATATTGCGGATGGATCGCAGACCTATGTTGTGTAACCGATGCTGGCAGAATAAGAGAAGATTTCGCAATATAATGTAATGTACATGCGAGTTTAGTGCACGATGAGCCCCCCCCCCCCTCCAGTCCGTATGCATTGCATGCCCACAAATATACGTGGAGTGCATAACGGTTCGTTTCTCTCGCTGTGCCCTATCGCAAAGGGCACGGAGAGCGTTGCTTTCACTGCAGTCTCCAGCCGAAACCGACCGGAGTACAGACAGGGAGCCATGTGGCGGGCGTGGCTCTCAGTAGATATAGATGCATCGGTACCGTGAAGATTTTCGTTAGACAACCCGGAGAGTGAAAGAATCGTGGGATACGTCTTTGAACGTAACGTAACACCTCGGAGTTACTACTGTACCTACACATGCTTTGCCATACTTAGTTATCATCACTATCTATTCTCTGTCATCACTCATCACTGACGTCACGTAAATAATTTAGGCAACCCGGTTAAAATTGATTGATTGTAGCGCCACGTCACTGATGTATAGGTACGGATCATTTGGAAAATACTGTGACGAGGCAGGTAAATATAAATATCTTAGGTGACCTTTTACGTTGGTTGTCCGTTCGATGAACTGTATTTTGTTTCGATTTAGAGCCTTGAACCGGCCGCTGCGCCGGCGCAGGCGTAGCGGAGGTCGCGGGGCGGGGGTGCAACAGCGGGGAGCCTCCACCCCATGCGTGAGAGGAATTCGGCTTATCATTAGTTCTTTCTTTCATAGGAATGTTTTCGTGTGTATTGTTTCCCGGTATCGATGCCGCCGAATTTTATTAACCGATTTCAAAAAAACCGACCAAGAGCGTGTTGGACACGCTCAAAATAGGGTTCCGTAGCCATTACGAAAAAATTAAGTAATATTTTTCTAAGGATTTCGTATTTTATACGGAATCTTCCAAGTTTAGGGATATTTTGTACCTTAGGCTGCTATTTACTCTTAACTACTAATAATTCTCAAGCAAACTTAGGCGTTATAGTTTTCCTATAAGTTTGATCTACTTACTACCTAAGTACACATAGTAGCCTTGCTGTATTATGTGCACGACACAGCGTCGGCGCCGGCAACGCTACGACACAAACGTACCAGGCGCTGGCCTATAGCGTATACAGCTGCCGATCACAGTAGTTCTCCTCTCAGGATGAGAGATCTTGGGCTGTTCCACACACAGCTGACCTCCAAGTTCCAAGTTTTTCTCCGGCGAAAAGATCATGGCTCAATGTAATTTTGCACGTAAAATCCGAAAATCGGAGGCGGAAATCCAGGCGCGAAGCTATGAACTTATGGTCGAGAGGCCGTAGTTGAAACCACTAGCTAAAATTAACCATGGCTTTTTTACATCACACACATATCTACATACTTAATTGAATAGAACACTGGCAATCGGACATTGTTTTTCCGTAATGGCGTAAGTATAGTTGAGTTACTCACAAAGGATCAACAAAAAACTAAATTGATCAATTACAAATGGCTCCACAAATTGCGGGGCTCCGTTTGGATCATGTTTGACGAGCGCAAAAATGTATCAAATCAGCGTGCGTGCCGCAAATCACGCGCAGAAGAACTACTGAAACTTGTAGGGATGGAAAAATATGGCGGTACCGGTGTCCAGCGTGCAGCGGGCGGCTGCGATTGCCTTCCATCGGGTAAACCGCCTGTTTATTTTCCTTCTACCATTTTTGGTACAACACAATAACTGTTTATAGAGCACCACCTAATAAACAATCAGAAACATTGGCACCTACTCACGTAGGTAGGTAGGTAGGTAGGTACTCGACGTGCCTATTTTAGCATTGCTACAACGATTACACGCCGCGCGGGACCTCGCCACGCCAGGCTCGGCGCACTTGTTTATATTTGACCATAGCATAGCTAATATTATCAATTTTAGTTGATCAAGAAAGATCACTAAAAAAACTTGTTTTTTTTCGAAATAATAATAGGCCGTTATTAGGAACTAATCTCGGCAATTTCACGCTCGAATGAGTTTTAGTTTTGCGTTTCTTAATAAGCAAGAACTACCTGTTTTAAGACGTTTGATATTATGACATGAAATGAAACGTATAGAAATGGCTACCTAAAAATTAATTATAATAACTGGAAAATAATATTGAACATCAACTACCTGATTGAACTGAAGTTTGACGATAATGATATACACTGAATGAAATAATAATAATAATAATATCCTCTCACAAATTATGCCAATTGACCCAGCCCCAAACTAAGCAAAGTTTGTTCTATGGGTGCTAAACAACGGGTAGACATACATACACACACATATACCTAAATACTTACATACAAACATACAAGACTCAAGTACCTACTACAAACTTTGTACTCATCATACAAGTATTAGCAAAAAATGTTCGGTTCTGGCACTTCTGTCACTTCGGTACGGCCTTATTTTATGGGGATCTGCTGCAGACATTGAGTCAATTTTTATCTTACAAAAGAGAGCAATTAGAGCAATTTATAATTTGAAGACGCAAGGAAACAGGTATTCTAACCCTGCCGTCGCTTTATGTTTTTGAAATAATCATGTATGTAAGGAAGAACATATGTGATTTTCCCACTAACGTCGATAAGCCAAAGGCTACTAGAAACACAGGGAAGCTTAAAGTTCCATCTTACAGACTGGCTAAAACCAAAAAGTCGATTCTGGGAAATTGCATACGTTTTTATAATAAAATTCCAAAGAATATTATAAATGAAATGGATACAAAATTCAGATCTATTGTCAAGAAGACATTAATATCAAAGGCGTATTATAAAGTTAATGATTATAATTATCATGGACAGGGATATTTGGAAATAATTCCGATCCGCATTAGTGATCCCTTCAAATAGCGAACCTACTGTATTAAAAATAAAGTTGTGTTAAATACTTGTGATGTACTTGTGATGCTACTACGAAACTCGCAGTTCGTGTAGTGCGGTCCCTCTGACACTTATACTATTTAATACGAGAGCGAGAGGGACGGTACGATACGAACTTCGAGTGTCGAGTTTCGTAGTAGCCCTGCTGATCTATTTATTTATTGACAGATCTATTATTTTGGTGATCGAATTTTGATGATCAAACTATAATTTAGGATACAGGTTTACATTAATCTGATGACTCATACTTAGAGACAATTTTGATTAATATGATGACTAATATATTTCTTAGGGATAGATATTATAATTAGGGTATCGCAGTTTAGTGACAACTCTAAATTTAAGTGACAGAAAATATAGTTCCCTTATGAAAATAGCAATTATTTTCTTGTGTCACAAATCGCCAAAATTCTTTTCAAATATACCTAAACTTTTTTCGTAACTCCCTAACGTCCGCGGGTTTAGTATAGTTATGATTAAAGTTTAAGTCTATCTTACGATTTAATTATCAAATCTAATTATAGAACATTTTTTTACAAATGTGCATAAGTATGACTCATTGATATTTTTAAAGATTTATTTATGTTTATTAATATAACATTGACCTTTCTTTAAGATCTTTATTTATTACGGAACTTTGATCCAGAAATTAATATTTCAGTTCCACCTTTCCTTTTCAACTGACTTTTAGGTTATTTTTTAATTACTTATTGCTTTCTTTATAACTGAGGATTGACGACCCCCGGGGCCGGGGTGTCGCGAACCTCGCGTTGACACGCTGGTTGAGTGTGTGTTACTCTTACAGTCTGACGGCGGCGCGGGAGATGCGCGGCGCGGGCGCATTTGCGCTGTACCTACTGTGCTGCATTTCTATTGGAAAGCGCTGTCCGTCGCGCCGCGCGCGGCTGCAGTGTAGCATCCGACCAGTTTCTTCTACGTTTTCCATGATGATGATTAAACATACATTTCTAATCCTAATCCTTTCCTTACTAATATTATAAAAACGAAAGTAACTCTGTCTGTCTGTCTGTTACCTTTTCACGCTTAAACCGCTCAATCGATTTGAGACAGTGAGAGGACATACATAGATACAAGTGACAAATCACCCGACTCGAGTACACCTATCCTATACTGTAGTGACTACGGTTTGTAATTATTTTATTGCCTATTACTAACCTCCATATCAAAAAAATTAAGTTTGCGAGTTATGACGAAAACATAAACTAGCTTTCTTGTGTACCTATGTATGTAGTTTCATCATCAACACCAAACCCAAATATCGTCCGGCGCCTGATCACGACACGATAGCTAGATGGTCACCCCGCCCCGTCACACTTTAGCAACATAGTAATACATAATACAGGGTTATTTGTAATTCTCTGGCTTCCTTTTAACCCTGAACTCCTGCCACTTAAACAAATGTTTTTTGTTTTACGACTTTTTAAAATGGAGCCGTAAAACAGACATTTGTTTGAGTGGTGGGAGTTTCCATTGGGGTTGAGGGGATGCTGATGCTGATGCTAGTGAATTACAAATAACCCTGTATAGGGTGTGAATTATTGAACTGAGAACCCCAGAAACCCTAACTGTATTTTTTATTTTGCGTTAGTTTGATTAATGCATAATTATTATTACCTACTTACGAAGACCTTAATTATTCAAAAAAATATTCGCATGTTTTGCTAAGTCTGTAGTTCTACCTACTTGATTACTAGTTCTACTATTATTAAATTACGCAAATAGTATGCAACCTCACAAAGACAATTGGATTTGCATGTCGTATTTCTAAACTTTTAGACTGGGCAGAATAAGAGAAGGATTTAAAAAAGGTAACCTGGTTTAAAGATAAGTCGTGTAATTGACCTTGTTATTGATTCACCTCCCTCTCCAGGTTTTCATTTATTTAACACCTTGTAGTTAAATATTGTAATACAACAAGTATCTGTAACAAGGTTATTTTGTTATTTTTGCCAGCAGGAAAACCGACCACCTTAATTATGAATCAGCAATGCACCCGATATTCCGTGAACCGATGGTTTAATAATTTGGCTCAGCCTGAAATGTCTGTTTTCCTAAAATGTACAATTCTCAAAACGTCTGCGTTTTCACAATGTTAGCACTTCTATTTTCGTCAGCTTTCTCGAAATGTCTGCTATTAAAAATGTGTACAATCTCAGGAAGTCGTCTATTCATAATGTTGACATTCCTATAATATTAGCATTACCATAATTTCTGCTTTTACGTTATGTTCACTTTTTTAAATAGGCTATAGTCTTGTTATGGTTGTTTCCCATAATGTCTGCTTTATTTTCAAATCAATGTTCTTAATGTAAAAGGTTTAATTGCTTGCATACTTACTCTTTGATAACATAAATATCTATACCTAATATAAAATACCGCTGAACCGATTTAGATGAAAAACCATGATTTGAGACATTTTGGGAATAAGACTTTTCTGGAATGCCAACGTTATAAGAAGGCGGATGTTTTGAGGTTGCAGACATTTTGAGAATAAGCACTTTCTGAAAAGCGAACATTATACAAAAACTGTCATTCTTGGAGACAGGCAATTTTAAATAGCTGATATTTTGAGAAGCTGACATTATGCAAAAGACGTGTTGACATTCTGAAAAGAAGACATTTTGCGAAAAATACATTTTAGGAAAACGGATATTTCAGGCCTGAGCCAATAATTTTAAGACAGAAGCACAGAATCCTATCCTACTAATATTATAAATGCGAAAGTTTGTGAGTGAGTGAGTGAGTGAGTATGTTTGTTACTCTTTCACGCTGAAATGGCTAGGCGGATTTGGATAAAATTTGGCGAAAAGTTAGTTTATAACCTGGATTAAAACATAGGATACTTTTTATCCCGGTATTCCCACGGGATAGGGATAAAATCTCGAAATAACAACCTCTGGGCTTAGAGTCATGAAATTTGGTATGTAGGTAGTTGGACGTTTGGAATAACAGATAAGTGACTTTTTGACCCGATATTCCCACGGGATACCTAGGGATAAAATCTTGAAATAACAACCGCAGGGCTTAAAGCCATGAAATTTAGTTTGTAGGTAGCTGGACCTTTGGATAAACACATAAGCTACTTTTTATCCCGATATTCCCCCGGGATAGGGATAAAATCTTGAAATAATAACCGCTGGGCTTAGAGTCATGAAATTTGGTATGTAGGGTAGGGTGTGTTTGTTGGGTAATGTATTTGCATTTTTATTTAAATAAATTGAAAAAAAAAAGGTAACTGGACGTCTGGAATAACACGTAAGGGACTTTTTGACTCGATATTCCCACGGGATACCTAGGGATAAAATCTCGAAATAACAACCACTGGATTTAGAGCCATGAATTTTGGTATGTAGGTAGCTGGACCTCTGTAATAACACACAGGCTAATTTTTATCCCGATATTCCACGGGATAGGAATAAAATCTTGAAATAATACCGCTGGCTTAGAGTCATGAAATTTGGTATGTAGGTAGCTAGACGTCTGGAATAACACAATCTTTTTTACATAAGCGACTTTTTGACCCGATATTCTCACGGGATACCTAGGGATAAAATCTCGAAATAACAACCACTGGGCTTAGAGCCATGAAATTTGGTATGTAGGTAGCTGGACCTCTGGAATAACACAATCTTTTTTTACCCTGATATTCCCACGGGATAGGGATAAAATCTTGAAATATTAACCGCTGAGCTTAGAGGCATGAAATTTGGATGTAGGTAGCCGTATGTCTGGAATAACACATATTATAAGTTCGCTACTTTTTATCCCGATATTCCCACGGTATAGTTTTGTAACTAAGGGACCCCATACATCCCTGTATTATTATTATTATTTCGTATTTTTTTCTTTAATTGTATACTGTAGTTTTTAAGTATTTTATTTCTAATTATTTTATTTTGAAAAAATGACTTTCTGCCAAGTTTCTTGCGGCGCATTCTTCTTGGCAATGATGGTCTTTCCGAAAGCGCTGGTAGTATAAAAAATGAAGTGTAAAAGTGCCCATTGCGGCCTATTTACTGAATAAATGATTTGAATTTGAATTTTGCATTTGAATTTGGATAGGCAAAAATTTGAAACTTCAGCACTGGGAGTCTTGAATTTTGTACAGTCATTCACAACACAACCTCAATGAAGACCACGATATAAATATTGGAAATTTCCAGGGGAATTTTGTAAAATCCCGAAAATTTAAATTGCAGCTAACCACACCGAATAGTTTACGCGTGCGAAGCCGCGGGTAAAAGCTAGTATATAATAAAGTTAACCGCTTTGATTATGGTTAACCGATTTGTCTAAGAAATTTAAACTCGATTTAATCCAATGCCTTTGAAATATGATGAATATTAACATATATTTTTTTTGATGCGCTAGAACAAATAGTTTTTCTTAAAAAACTGCTTAAATAACATCAATTTCAACAAAATTAGGTCTTGTCAGCCTCTTAAGTACGTCAACCATTCTGATTCCGGCGCTTCGCAATCGCACATTCTTGTTTGATACTGTTTCATTGATTTTATATTTAGGGTTTCGGACATCAAAAGCATAAAATTAAACCCTTATAAGATCACGTTGTTGTCCGTCTGTCTGTATCTATCTTAGGTACATAATAGCAAATGGTTCAATTATAATTTCCGCTGTGTAGTGTCCCTACATACCTTGTGCTTATATGGAAAGTATTCGCACCGTATCACGCGCATGCGCGTCAGACCGTCAGAGTATGAATAAAATAGTACAATATCCAGCAAACAAGGCGAGCGCGAGCGTCAGTAATCTCTCAGCATTCCTGCAGACAGGTAGGTACTTGAATCTTGCGCCCGCACCGCAATTGGTCCCGGGGGGGGGGAGGCTTGACAGGAATAGCACAAGTGCATCCTGCCCTGCCCGCCCCCCCACCCCGCCTTCTAACAAGCTTCGCGATCGATCGTTCCTGCGCAGATACATACAAAGAGTAGTATAATATACGGGAAAAGAGAGCCCTCTCTCGTCTCATTCATGCAGACTGTTTTGAAGCGCCGTCTGCATTTCCTAACTAGTACCATTGATGTATATATCCATCCATACGTATAGCTATTAATAGTCACAGGTATTCTTTTACTTTACTGGATTTGCTTACCAGCTCAAACCACATAAAAACTAAAAACGGCTGCAAAGAGAAGTGAGACCGCTTGAATTCAGTCTTCTTAAGTTTAAACCAGCCTCAATTTTCCGTTTGCAGCACTGTCTTTACTTTTTATGTGGACGATGTGCACGAGTTTCGATTGCAACGTAGCCATCTTGTTCCTTGTTGAGCGCGAATAGACGCCTGGCCTGACATAGAGGGTTGCTACACAAAAAATATTTGTAACGACTGAGCGGATACAATTATGTGACTTTTATATTAGAAATTACAATACGATTGTCAATTTCGAAAATAAAGTTCATTTTTGCGGTAATTATCAACGACAAAATATTTTTTAATAAATAAAATTTTGTGATCTCAAGCTTTCAGTGACATCTATCTGAAACAAACGACAACAATCTGTTTTATTTTAGGTTAGATAAAGGAGATGGCGGCGCTATCGACATGAATTAGTACGGTATAGGCGACTGTCCCCCCCTGGATACATAGTTCTCGTTTCGCGACAAGCGGTTTGTTTACTATGCGGTTCAGTGAACGTTAGGATTGGATTTATTGACACTTCATGCGCCATTTGTCAATTTTAGAGTTACCAGCCGTTAATTGTGTTATTTCGTTTCGGAATATATTTTTTTAACCCGCTTCATAAAGAGCTTAAGTAATTCGTTTGCATTTTTTTGCACACTGTCATATTTTTCATTCAAAAAGTAGGCACTGTTTTATAAAAGAGGGGGAAAACGAGCATGCGGTTCACCTGATGGTGAAGCAATCACCGCCGCCCATGGACACCTGTCAACACGAGGGGTATCACAGGTGCGTTGCCGGCCCTTTGAGAGACTGATAGGCTCGTTTTTTAAAGATCCCCAAGTTGTACCGCTCCGGAGTCCGGAAACACGGTGAGGATGAAATGACTGACGCCTGCTTGAAGTACGGTAGTGAAACCTGGCTGCAGCCTGCAGGCAACAATCTGAATAAGTAATTCATCTGAACACTCCCCATGATATATGCGGTACAAGATGCAGAGAGACTGTGGTGGTACTTATGGTGTGGTGTGGTGTGGTTATACAATACAATACAATAACTCTTTATTGCACACCAATACAGTAGGTAAACAGTACAGAAAACACAGGTATACATCGGGACTAGACACACACATACACTCCTACACCCACATACACTCACTTACATACACATATTCGCGCTCGCATACACATTCGCACATAAACTTGTTTACTTTTTTGCATGCACCTTCAGTATTGTTTATAGTTAGTTAATAACTTAATTTGTGGTAAACATACATAATTGTTAGCGTATTTATGTTGTTACTGTTTTTCTAATTAGATACTTATCAAGAATACATAAAACTAACACACACTATACACATACGAGTACACAACAAATCTAAACAGATAGATAGGTAGATAGATGCCATAACAACATATAAATAAGCTAACTATAACATTCATACGCAAGATGACAGATAGTGCTCTCTAAGCATAGACTTAAAGATAGGCAAGGACATATGTATACATTTGGAGGATATATGTATACATTTATGTAAATGTACAGGTAAATAACTTGCACAGTCGACGGCCCAATTATCTATAGGTGCAACAGCCATAGCGTCTAATAAGTACATACACATAATGTATACATGATATACATCGACCTTATGGTTGGTTGGTAGCATAAAGATGTAGGTCCAGATATTTTTGTCATCTCGGTAACGTACCATATGTTTACGGCTTTGACGTACTTTGATAACATTTTTTTTACCAAAATCACGACCCATCATGACGGCACATTTTGTAAATATTACAAACATTTCACCCACTATTAATCCTGGTGTTATTTGAAACACACAGTTTACGAGTAAGTACTTCGCAGTTGCTGCCAGAGAAGCTGTAACGTTAACGTGCTGTAACGTTGGTTTCATTCAAATTGGGTAGGTAAGGTAGGTATCATAACCGCGGCGAGTTACGATTGGATGACATGTCTAATGTAATGTATTATTCCACTGCCGTAGGTACATCCGGCCGTGACATCTGCTGGCCTTTGGGATCGGATTAGTGGAATGTGCGCCGGCGCCGTTTGGCAAACTTTGTCTTGACTACAAATTATTTCCATTTCAATTAGTATTGCTATGATCAACTAATACAATACTGTTTTGTGTGGTTAGATTTTTGTCTTAACAAAAATGGAACTGACTACAAAAACCATGATTTTTTTTTTAGGTACGTGCTGAGGCACCAACTTCAAGCTAGTAGGTACCTAGAAAATAATTTTCAAGGTTTTTGTTAAAACTTTTTTGGAGTCGGTTTTAATTTTTCTTTATTTCTCACTTTTTAGTGATTGTTAGCCAAAGTATATCTCAACGATTCCATTAAGCCAGCTTAAACAGGGCTTAGTTACGTTGCTTTATAACAGAGTTCCGTTGTCTACCTTCCGGCTTCAGTATCAGATCAGTTCGAAAGAATCATTAACTTAAAGCTTCTTCTTAGTCGCTTTTATGTTGGTATATTAATCACGATCGTTTTAAACGCGCGAGCATTACTTAGCTTTGACGAGTTCTATTGGCCATCTACGGTCCTCTTCATCAGGTAGTTCATCAAATGATACTTTCAGAATGTAAATGCTTATGTTAATGCTAAAAATGCCAAAATCGCTATACTTACTCGTTGGTGTGCCTATAAAATTTGAGTTTTGCCTTCGATTTCCTTAGGATCACATCATCAGATCTTGACTTGGTGACAGTGGGACCACCTCAGAAGAGTACTCTTTCAAATAAAAAAAGAATTTTGAAAATCGGTCCACAATTGACTGAGTAATCGGTGAACATACATAAAAAATACAAACAGTAAAACGTAGAACTGAACTGACAGCTCAACTTGATCGTGGAAAGATGCCATCCTCTATTTATCCGCAGGAGGATTACGGATTAAATAACTTTAATCAAGTTTTAACTATGGTTTTAATAAATTATAAAATTACTACACAACCGTTCGGTATACGAGTACAACCGCGGCTTGTGCAGTTTATGATCACAATACATAAAATCAGACAAAATATAAAAAAAGCTTGTAATGGTAATCCTTACTCACTATCCTCCCTCACATCTCAACTATAGAACCGATTGCTATAAAATTTTGCATAGGTAGGGTTACGAATACGAGAATAAAATAAATATATATCTATTACATATTTATGAACCTTGAGGTCTTTATATTGTTTTTGGTTTACTTGTATACTCATTAATGTATGACCGTATGTGTTCTTAAAATAATAATAACAGAATAGGTAGCTTTTATCCTTGAAAAATTAGTAAGTAGGTAGTTTCAGGGCAGGCGATAAATAAACGAATTTTTCGCAAAGGAATTCTACTCGCAACAGTCGCAACAGCTAGCAAACATTAAAACGTTAATGCTACTTATCGTGTGGTTGGTTGATAATATCAATTACCTACAGCGATAAATCCCTACTAATATTATAAATGCGAAAGTAACTCTGTCTGTCTGTCTGTCTGTCTGTCTGTTACCCTTTCACGTCGGAACCACTGAACCGATTTTGATGAAATTTGGTATATAGGTAGTTTAAACCAAGGATCAACATAGGATACCTTTTATTCCGGTAGAGAGCGCCACCGCGCGATAACCTAGATCCGCGCAGACGTAGTCGCGGCATAAGCTAGTAATAATATAATTAGCGCGGATCCGGCGTCGGCGTCGTCGGCCACCGGAACGCGCGGAGGCCACGGCCGGCCCCGGCGCTCCGCTCCGCTAGCAGCGCGACGGCTCTCATCTCATCCCATTGATCCCATCCACGTCGGACTATGTCCCCATTAGATCACGCCTGCTACATCGTTTGCTGATCCTAATTGAGGTATACGGGATAATGTTTTCAACTTTCGCGATTCTCACTCATATCATAACTAATATCACCCGGGACTTATCACGATCACGGCCGCTATGATGTGGTCGAAACGTCAAGGTATTTTTAGCAATACATATTTAGATAGTCGTGGTAAATGAGGTTAAAACTTATTATATCCAAGTTTCGCATCTTTGCGCGACTTCAAGGATCGCGAGGCTACACCGTCTCAAGATTCCTTCTAATTCAAAAAACAGAGACCAGTTGGGTTTTCTTTCGTTCTTTCCATTGCCAGGAAGGAGGCTTTGCTTTGTGTAAACATCAAATAACCGATCGAACATGTAGGAAAGCCCCCCGCAACAGATGCATGCCATACCAAGAATTACCTTTCCAAACATTTCCTTTTCTGTTCTCGTCCAACCATCGGGCATCATTCATTAAAGCTGGTCACTTCGTTCACAATGTTCACATGCATCAACGAATGTTTACATTTCTTCTGAAGAGCATCGGATTCGGAGCTGTCTGACATTGGTGCGAGATGCTCTGGCCTCTGCGACAATTAACGCGGCGAAACCACTTTCATGCGGGCCAATTGACTTTTTAATGCATTCAAATTGTGTTTCACAGACATTAGCTGCGCCCTCTTTAATTTTAATAGCAGTTTTGAGATTGCATCTGCGAAGTAAAGTGGAGCGCGGTGGGCGGCGCCGGCGATCATCAGCGTTGCGTGCGAGTGTCGTCACTCCGGTACGCGCCGGCCTGTTCCCGCCGCAACCTCAATCCTATCCTCTGTTAAATTATCTCTCCCAGCCGCTAAAGCTAGGCTAAAGTAACTACTTTCTACATACTCGTAGGTACAAATGAGAACAGCGTTGATGTGTTCATAATATGTATAGACGTGTACAGTTGGGACTTTATCCACTCCAGAATGGTCTGATCCTGGGGATTTGAGCGTCGACTCTGCTTCGTCGCATCGGTCATGGCATCACAGGTGCCAGTTCCCTACAAAATGGCTCTAGATGCTCCAATGGATGTGGCTGCTGAAGCTGGCTGACGTACACAAACTTTGCAGTGTAACTCTACACTTAACGTCGCTGCAATACTGCACTCGGTTATAGCTTATGTATGTATTAGTCAAGCGGCGTCGGCGTAGGTACGACCAGTCACTCGAGCGTGCTCGAGCCGTGATCCGTGAACGGCCGGTCGCTGTCGTCGAGAGTAATTGCTAGTTTGTTAACGACCTCGCCAGTTGGACTTAGTCATTTCAGATCGACCATTTAGCCAAAGCTGACGTATCGGTCTAATTACAACATCACGTTACCAGGCGTCCAGTATCTCTATGCTCAAGCTTTTCTATCGGTCGCGTAAAACAATGAATTCGGCGTCTAATCGCATGAGCATGACGTCCCGCTCCCGCGCCCGCGTCGCGAGGGTCGCCTTGCATAACTGCACGCGGCGCGGGCGCGAGAAAGTTCAGCGAAGCCGCGGATATATTTGTGACTCTGCGCAAACACTGATTACTTCTGTTTGCGCAGGCAGACATACACCGCTTCCGCTCTTGCGCAAGCCTCACGCATCGCTCCCGGGAGTGGCTCCCGCTAGGACGCAGGCGTTTTCTAGCTGCGATTTTAGTCTAATACGCCGTCGCTAATTCGTTATGCTGGGAAAACTTTCACATGAGGAAAGGATTCAAGAAATGTTGAGTTTGAAGAGATCTGTTGGTGACCGGGTGGATATGTTTTGGTTCCATGCGATTGGTATCGGTATATTTATATGTAAGTAAAGGTAGGTGAAGTAGTTGTGGGAATTCTACGTTGTGTGTGGAGTTCCCAATCCCATTCATCCATCCATCCATTCATTCATCTCATTCTGAAAGGCCTGTGCCAACCAGTGGGATGTATACTCGTGAGCTGGGAGGCTGGGATGACGAGGTTACAAGAACAAGATTTACCCTTCGCTTAGTACAAACACTAACAATCGAGTTGATCAATCTAAAGACGCTGTAAATAGACTACCTAATAGACGCGCGTTGTATCTCGCCGGCGACCCACTTCCGTGGCCACGTGCGCCCGCGCAAGGACGTGTCCTGCGGCCGGTGGGGGGGGGGGGGTTCTCTAATGGCAGATGAAAGAAACGCGAGTGAACGTCGCAACAATGAATCAGCTCGGACATATTTTCTCAGGCCTCCATCTGTTAAGATATTATCAGATGTTACTGCATACGATGACGTCAGCAGGGCTACTAAGAAACTCGAAGCTCGAAAAGTTTAACTGTCTTGTGTTTAGATTCAGAGTACGCAAAGTTAAAAAGGTTTTTTTTTTCAAATTCAAATCATTTCATTTTTTTGTTCAATTTATGTTTGGAGGGGCATATTAATAGTTTCATGTAAGTAAACTTTGCACATAAGAATAACCGCCAGGGTCTGTGTGAATTCTGTAATTTAGCTGGAGGCTATAGCAATCCGCTTGTGAAAGTCCTTGTTCAGTCGGACTTGGACGGAATACGCGCGGCGGGCAGATGGATTGGAATGGCGCAGAAGTTGCGCATCTTAGGTAACCGGTTGACATATTTGGCACTAGAAGATAACTGTGAGTGCGCCGGCGGCGGCGGCTAACGGCGCTCGGAGTCCCGCCCCCGCCGCAACTGGAGCGCCGAGCGACTCGTGCGCAGATCACAACAGTTATCCTTTCGCATCCATTTCGTCTTTGTATTGCGTCAAAAGCCTTTCCTCGAAATTTCCTTTCGACGTAAATATTTCAAGGTTGATTGAACCCTCGCTATGCGCGCGCAGCGGCGGGCGGCGCGTTTGCATCCGTGACGAATTAGACATTAGTCATAACGCAGTAATAATGGTTAAGCGTTTGTGATAACAAGAATAAAATTCGTAATCATGTAATTGTTAATGAGTTTAGTATCGGGTTTCTACATGATTACATTGAGCTGAGCGAGAGATGATGTAGTAAAATTTAAGAATAATCTTTTGTTCTGAAAACATAGGTACTAGGTAGATAGGTACCTAGCTTTTGCGTGCGATTTTCTTCGGAATAGTTTTCCTTCCATTAGCAATTGTTCAAACCACGCCTAATTAGAGTATTTAGAGTACGGGCACGTATTTGAATATCGAAATTTAAAATATCTAAGGTTAAAACGTTGACGGTCAAAATATCGAAAATCAGAATGTCGAATGATCATAAGGTCAAAATTCAAAATGTCGAAAGTATAAATTTCGAGCGATTCTAAGGTCGAAATTCTAAATATCGAATGTCTATAATACCGAAGGGTACAATAGTCGATTACTGATACAGCAGATAGGTAAGTACGCCAGAATAGAGTTCTATGCATTTTTCTTGATTTTAAGATACATCGCTATTTCAATTTTCGATATTTTAATATTTGGTTTTTTGATGGTTGATATTTTGTGTTTCGATATTAACATATATCGATCATTGGGTTGTAGATATTTTGAACTTTCGATATTTTAGCCGTTCGATATTTCGGTTTTAGGAATTCCAGACGTCGATATAATGATAGTAGATGTTTAGATCATTCGATATTTTGATTTTCGATATTTTGACCGTCGATGTTTTAACTTTAGATATTTTAAATTTCGATGTTCAAGTTTAAATACGTGCCCTTAGAGTACCTAAACTTGTACTATTACTAATTGACATGAGTGCTCTACATGGGTATATTTATTTATTTAGGTATCTTAGCAAACAATTAACTCTTCTGTAAGATACCAGTTTTGAATGATCTACATAAGTATGGCTTTAGGTATATTTTATACCTTAGGCTGCTATTTACTCTTAAACTAAGTACTAATAATTCTCAAGCAAACTTTACCGTTATAGTTTTCCTTGTAAATTTGATATACGTACCATCCTGAATTTTTTGAAATTTTTCCACCCACCGGTTTAGATTTTAGAGGGGGGAACGCTCGATTTTAATGAAAATTTGCACCTTAAAGTTGAATATTTTGCAAACACATCACTGAATCGAAAAATTGTTGTAGCAACCCCCTAATGGTTTTAAAGAAGACCTATCGAACGATACCCCCCACTACAAGATTGGATGAAAAAAAAAAACACCCCCACTTTACGTCTATTATGGGAGGTAATCTGTTTTTTTTTATAAAATTTTTGATTGTACCATTTTGTCGGCATAGTTTACATATAATTCGTGCAAAATTACAGCTTTCTAGCCGCGGACGGACAGACAGAGAGACAGACAGACATGGCGAAACTACGAGTATAAGGGTTCCGTTTTTGCCATTTTGGCTACGGAACCCTAAAAACGACTCGTTAGCTTCCTGCCATAACGTCGCCTTCCCCGCACCCGTCTCCAGCCGCGCAGCCCGCCTGCCCTGCCTTCGGAGTCCGAGAACTTCCCTATTTATGAAATAGACCAGGCAGTAGGTGTTGCAGCTGCCGGGTGCCGGGGGGGGGGGGGGAGCGCATCACGACGCGCCGCGGTTTCGGCGTCGCAGCCTCCGCGGCGCGGGTGGAGCAACCCGCGGCTGTCGCAAGAATATGCGCATATTCAGGTCGATGAGCCTATCTGAATTCTAATCAGAAGTCTACGCCCTCCGCCGAGCTCTAAGTGTTGAAGCGGCTCCAGCTCTTGTCCGGCGTCGCGCGGGCGCGGGGCCTCGCGGCGCGCGCGCCGGCACCGCGCCCGCGGAGGTCAACACCATTCTACCAGGTGAGTGCGACGTTAATTCGAGCCCAAGATAATATTACCGTTATCGGAATAACTTTGCATCTCTTTAGTCACCCGTTGGGCCCGCGATTAGATCGTTCGCGATCGGCGATAGGAAAATATGTGCTCGGAAACTATCCTCTGATATCTTGTGGTAATGTTAGCTCTCCGGTACGTGGCAGGTGGCCGGACGCGAACGAAAGGGCGTCAGGGAGCGAGGGTGTCGGGAGTCGGGCCGCGGTCTCACCTGTGGCTGTGTGTCGGCGCTGTCAGTGCGCGGGGCTGCAGCGGCGCGGCACGCGCATGCCGCGGTCGACGACCCGGGCGGCGGCTCCTGCTCGCGGGGGCTGCGGGCACTCCACTGTCACGGGCGCACTGCACTGTTGCTTACTGTCACTGTGCACGGTCGGGACGTCCGCTCTGCGGCGGCGCGCGGGACAGACTGCCTGCGTCCTGCGCGGGCGCATCCGCGCTGCACCCCGCCGCCGCCGACCGCCCGGCGCCCGGCGCCCGGACCGGCACCGGCTCCTCCATCCCGACCGGATGACGAGATATCAACAAACGATATGTTTTTGCCTTTAGCGCTCCGTTCATTTCGTTCGCCCCATCTCCGAGACAGAACGAGGCAATGAAAAAAAATGTGCGACGTTACTCTTATCTCATGGGAGAGCGAGCAGTCGGTAGATCTATGTGAAAGATTACCAAATCATTACCGTAAGTGACGACTGTTGACTAGTGACACTATTGACTATTAAACTAAGTCGCAAGTCTTCCGATGCGTAACGTATGTTTTATTACCCTGCCATACTCAGCAAATTTCCATCTGGCGATTATTAGCAACGGCTAAAAAAACCGCCAACTTAAGATCATTTCCTGCAGATAGGTGAGTAATAGGTATTTAGCAAAACATGAGTTTTCTTGAACACGACAGTTTGGTCACGCTGTAATTAAACAAGGTACTGCATACAATAATAAGGCCAATATGCATTGGGATTGGGAATCGTGTCCTGTCCGCGTAAGTACCTACGGACTATGCGCAGGAGCATGAGTCAGGCCGGGCGACGCGGCGGGACGCGCTCCTTGACGGATGCTTCGTTTATTTATAGCGGCGACTCCGGCGCAGCCGCACAAAGGACCAACGCGGCGGCACATTCTGCGGCTTCTCAGTAAGAAACGCTTCGCTTCGCAAAAATGCAAAGATCTCTGTGTTTCGGTTCAAATCCTTTTGCGGTATACTTTTCGGTGTAAAAATTAAGAAAGAATGCTTTAGTATTCAGTTCATTTTATTTTTTCTATTGCAAAACTTACAATTGTATAAAAAGTGCTATATCAACACGAACCTGAAACTTGACGTAGGTAAGCAATATTCTGCCTAGGTAATGTGGTCCAACTAATGTCTATGTATACCTAGCCTGTAGGCACACTCAGCAAATTAATGCGAGGTAAGGGTTCCAGAACTGTCTTAACACATTCCCTGTGTAATAAAATAATTGAGAATACGCCATTGACAAATTAAAAGGATTCTAACATAGGTATCGAGTTTACTCCACCTTGAGATAAGAGACGATTGATAGCGTAAGATACTTTATCAATCACGATTATTTTGAAGAGCCTATAGTCATAACTGGATATTCTGTTGTTTTCAAGAACCTTGTAAAGTCATCGCCTGAATCAGGTTTGCCGCCTGTTTGTAAATGGAGAATGTGCTGCGAAGACCAAATTAAACATCCGACGTTCGACAACCTGAAGGTTTGGCGATGTCAAGTGTTGCATCGCAGATTCAACAGTCAGCAGAGTTGCCAGCACAAAGAGTTGTGCTCAGCTACAGCTACAAGAACCTGCATTTCCGCAAAGGGACAAAGGTATTGAAATAATATCGCCTACAGCAAAATTAAATAACCGGTTGCCTTCCGCTTGGATTTCTTTACTGGTTTTGACCATTTAAGACAAATTCAAAATTTCTCAGCTGATTCCGATTTATGGACTGCTATCATTGACGATGAGATAACTGATTTGATGACTAATAAACAAACATTTCTGCGGCTTAAACGATGAAAAAATGACTTCGGATTAAATGAAAAATTTCATTGGTGTGTGTATTTATTGACAGGTGTACCTAAGTACTCTAATTTCCAACCACGGAGTGCTACTGGGAAAAAACAGATTATGTTATCTATCATAAGAGGGATTATTTAGAGATGCTGACATTTTGCTTACGATAGAATTATAGCTGCACGCACAGGGGACGACTTCTAAATAATAAAGTCGATTCGTCGTGACTCGCGGAAAATATTCACTCCTGGAGACACTGATATGATTAGCATTACAGAAAAATACAATCCCCAGAAGTGACAAGTATGTATGGTATAAAAGTATATAAATAAAGAAATAAATTATGAACTAATACAGGCGACACCTGGAGCTACAAAATCTACTCTTGAGAGGATCAAGTATATACTCATAGAAGGCTTGAATTGGACAGACCAGGTCTAGTAGTTATTAGTTTAGCTAAAGAGTTATATGAAGGTTTTGGCAGCGTCAGGAAGGTTTGACGGGAGCACTCGTGCATGCATAAGCAAGCTTCCCAGTCGGTGCCGGCCCGGCAAAACTGTATATTGTGTATGAATTGTGCTGAAGTCCGTGTCAGTACTAGGGCTTCCATCCCGGGAATCGAGACTCGGTGTTCCGAGAGTCTCGAACCATCGGTCCCACTCTGAAGTTCCAGTCCGGTGAAGACTTCGAGACTTATTATATTCAGTCCAGCAAGACCGGACGATTGTGCGGAGACGGACAATGCGTTATTCGGCAGTAGACAGTACCTAGTATGTATCTGTTTGAAAATTCGGAATCAAGACACTTTAACTTATGTACAGGCCACACAGACATAAGCAAAATCAAATGTAAGTACCTCATAAAATCCACTATACGTTAGCTAGGTGAAGTTATATATACTGTGATGATTATGTTGTTCCATGATAGTACTTAACGACGATGCATGGAAGAAATTGTATTTCGTAATCTACGTACCCCAAGCGGATTCATTGCATTGCAGTCGCTAACTAAACCATAAAAACGGATAGAAGAAGATTATGCGATCTTAGAGATCATAAAGAGAAATGTCATGGTTTTGGACACATGCTAAATTTTCTTAGTAAGTTTTTGAAAATGTTTACTAAAGTTTTTCAGTCGGGACTGAAGATAAGTCTCGTCTCAGTCCCGAGACTCAAAATTATTCCCGAGACTGGACGCCCTAGTCAGTACTGTACCGCTCACCGGGCGTAAACCGGCATCGACACCGGCGCAGTGGAAAAACGAAGCCCCGGCGCCGGTGCCGGTGCACGGCCATGTCGGTGCCGTGCCGGTGCCGGGCCGGCTAATGGAAACGCCCATACCGTGTCTTCAGCGCGGAGCGGGCCGGGCGGCGGGCGGGCGGCGCTGGCGGCGCGGCGGCGGCGCGGCGTGGCGTGCGCAGGCGCCGCGCTCATCGTGTGCTGCGCGCGCGGCGCTTGGACATTACGTACGAGTATAATCCAACGGGCGCGGTAGGAGAACGACAGCGCCGCCGCTTGTACTAAACATCATTAAATAAGCACTATGAGGAAGTGATCGCAGCGCCGCTATGTTTTAAATGAGCCATTGTTAAAATTTAAAACAAAAGATTTGCTTACTGAGAAACACCGAAAGGAAACATGTCGCGCGTGAACCGACACACAATGTAAGCGCCGAACGAACCCACAGCAGTCTCGTGAACGTGGAAGACATTATTGAATGAAATAAAACGCAAGGAATTCGATATTGATTCTCGCCTCACTGAATATATCTTCTCTAAGGAACCATTCGAACATATCGTATTTTTAGCACGAATCGTGTCTAGCCGCTGCCGGCTGGTGTGGCGTGGAGACAGGTAAATGGTGGCTAGATGGATGGATGGCCTTTATTCTACGCGTCGAGTTATTCGCGAATAAGCACTGGCACTGTGACCAAAAATAAGCCGAGGTTGCTTATGATTCGTCGTGTCCTAGAAGTCTCCCGTGTTGTGACTCGAGAGTTCAAAGTTTGCCTCTCTCTTTTATGTTTCATAATAAGTCTTTGTTAATAAACGTTTCGGTTACAAAAAGACATCACATGTGTACCCGCAAACATCTGCGATCAACATCGCGCCGCTGCTAACGACTTCCTGCCGATTGTGCCTTAATCAAATATGATTAGCCCTGATGAGATTCGTTCGGCGTAGTTGGTAGTGTTATGATCGGTGATCAAGCGCGAACAGGGGACCAATTTTTGTAATCAAATTACTAGGCAACCATTCGAAAATGTTAAAATTTGTGTGTTCCAGCAGAATATTCGTGAGACAACTCGGAGTGTGAAAGAAACCTCGCAGCGCAGGTTAACACCGCCATTGCCGTAGTCAACATCACCTAAATTTAGGCAATTCAGTTGAATAGAGTTGTTGCTGCGGCTGCGGCATAGCGAGCAAGCAGTACCTAAGTCGACACTTTGCGCTCATCATTGCGCAATCATTTTTGTAAACAAAATCTTGTCTATTGTTTCACCGTCCATGCTTCATGCCTCGATCACAACAAACTAGTATTTACAACTAGGTGCAATTAGGTATTTTTTTTATTTTTTGCGATATTTACTCTTAGCTACAATTACTCTGAATTTTTCAATTCAATGCAAAATTAATCACGAGTTAAAACTCGTGAACATTAAAAGGTGAACCTGCACGTCCAGCGCTGCATATACAGGCACATACCGCTGAAGCATTCAAAGGCAATTTTTTTAGTCTTGTCAAAAATATTATTACTAGATAGTTTCTATCGATGTAGTACAAACAAACGAATTTGTGGCAGACGAAAACTTGGTAGGCAAAAAGTAGTAGGTAACTAGATACCATCAGCCAAATATGTGGTCTACCACCCTAAAGGTGATAATCGTTTGCATGTCATAAAACAACAATGCCAATAGACGTGTCTGTCAACTTGAAAGTTCGACTTAAGCGACATATTTATTTGATATGAACTTGTTTAAAAATGGATAGACCACATATTTCGCTGATGGTACATAAAATAACTTTTCTATTTCTCCTAGTAGGTATTATTCTTTATTACTTGTGTGCTTGTAAATTATTTATCTTAACATGATTTCTAATTCTAACCTGAGCTGAGCTGTGTATTGTTATAGGTAACAAGTTGGCTAATTCTTCGTTCATTCAGTAACATAATCGTAGAAATTGTAGCATACGGAGAAATCGTAGGATAATTACAGCGAACATGACATAGTAAACATCAATAGGACATACATTGTGAAGCAAACAATGGAAAGTTTATCCAGACTTCGCTGGAATTTACGGCTGGAAGTATACCTACTGACCACAACCGGCGGTCTTCCGACCAACACAATGGGCACTCGTAAGAGAGCGGCACATCTCCGGCGCAAACACCCGCGGCGCGGTATCTACAGTGCTAATATTAACGCTTATACGACGTAATCTGATAATCCAGCTTAATCAGCCACTGTTTGCTGCCCTGCTCCATCGGAATCTGTTCGTCAAAATTCATGCCCTAGTTCCAAGAATGCACTCGTGCTCTGCCAACTACGGAGAAGACAAATTTGTAAATGAAGGGACCAAGCATTATTAGAAAAAAAAAATACTTAAGGAGTAGTTTAAGAAGGTGTAAGTAGCTCTTGAAGAACTTTGGCTATGGGACATGCAAATATTTAGGAAAACAATACTTTTATTATATTCTTCCGGCGCATTAAGAATTTTAGCAAACTAGTGGTATTACAGTAAATAACGTTTTACCTAAGGTACATTTGAGAGCCTGGGATCAAATGCCTGAACGCCCGGAGACAACATCAACATACCAAATCAACATATTGTCGCAAAAATTCTCAAAATATAATTTAAAGTAAGCAGCCTCGCGTTCAGACTGAGTTGCCAGTTGGTAGTGCACACAATGATGACACGCAGTTGTTGATGCCACTCGCGTCGTCCAATAATACCCATCGCGCCGCGCGTAATGCAATCAGCAAAGGCCGCATGCATCGCGCGATGTTGCGCAAGCGTGTATCGGCGCAGAAACACGTTGACAACGCGCACTTATTAGCGCGATTCGGCGCTAGAGCAGCGAGACAATGGACCGAGGCCGCGGCATTTGCGAGACAAATATCTGCGCCATCACATTAATTATCATTGCTTTGTATGCCTAACATACGCGTGATAGATCCGTTTTGGTCCCGACAGGAGGTCGCGGCGTGTGGAGGGCTCGCGACAGGCAAACGAACGAAACGGGTGACAAACCTAAGTTCGCGAGAAGCTTGCCAAGCCACGTGAACTTGCTCGTATCGTAGGTCTATCTGGCACTTTGAACAGCTATACTTTATTCGATGGGGCTCGCGGCGGCGCGTCCAATCGTCCCCGTGATCTATGCCCACTCCGCTGACCTTCTCGCAAACGACATCAATTGAGCGTGACGGATGTTAATACGAATCAAGCGGGAACCATTTGTATGCATTAGTGAAAGTCACTGTAGATTTGAAGATAGTGACCTGGTTTGGCCGTTTTGAACTACATGGTTGTAAAAGAATACACGGGTTGATTGGATAAGTTCAAAGCAAATGGAGCGAGCCGTGTGCCGTGTGCCGGTTGTCACTCAACGCCGCGGCGACACGCGACACGAGACGCGTGAGACGCGCGGCGCGCGGCGGCTGCCGGAAGCGTCGCGGGATGTCGCCGGAACATGACATCTGTCAATTAGTCTGTGCTTTGTCAAACAGCAACATAGACCGACCAATGTCTTTGTTTACGACGGCATGGTGTCAAGCGCGTGCTACTGTGCATTATAGAAATAGTCACAGTAGTGAGGTTCACTTGCCTGGGTTGGTATTATTGCAAGCTAGGAGGCTGTTTCTCAGATTTGAGGACGTTCAACATACGAAGAAATGCAACGGGAAAATATATCCGCGTTTGAAGAAGAGAGAAGTGAAATTGTATGGCAAAGGGCGAACTAACAACAAGCAGATCAGCCAACATCCGTTACTCGTAGGTGCCGTACACGTGTCTGCATTATCCCCGTGCTTCCCAGCCAAAATTATCCAGAAGAATTGCATTAGCCATAGAGCTGTTCTGATTAGGGCACAGATCACGCAGCAGCCGCCGTGTAGCCGAAATTGGCTTGCGTTACATCATCATCACGTTTTTTGGTAATTGTTTGTTGAGCTAGAACTGTGTGACACGCGTTATCTGGCGGCTTGTCTGTTATCAGGATAATCTGTATCCGCAGTGAAGTGGGTCGCGCAATCTGCCGATACGATGCCCTCCGCTCCGCCACTGTGCGCTGTTGATACCTACTGCTTCAACTTGTGTGTTGCCGCCGTTTTTGAATTAAGAATTATTAGAGGCGAAACTCCTTCATCGGAACACTTAATATGAGAATCAGATTTTCTGGTGACAAGTTTTTTTTTGCAGGTGGTAGGGTAGGACCTTGTGCAAGGTCCGCCCGGATTGCTACCACAATCTTGCTCGCTAATCCTGCCATGAAGCAGCAGTGCTTGCACTGTTGTGTTTCGGCGTGGAGAGTAAAACAGCCGGTGAAATTACTGGCACTTAAGGTATTCCATCCATCTTAGGCTTCTGGGTTGGCAACGCATCTGCAATACCCCTGGTGTTGCAGGTGTCTATGGGCGGTGGTGATCTCTTACCATCAGGAGACCAACTTGCTCGTTTGCCAGCCAGTCTAATAAAAAGAAAGTGATGGTAATGAACTAAATGAATTTCCTTGCTCACCCACGACCTTACGATAGCAAGGAAATTCATTTAGTTCATTGATATGGACCTCCGCAAAGTAACGCCAGATTCAATAAATTAAGTGATGGTAAGTTGATTATGAGGGTGGCTTGGATGGGGCGAGGTTAAAAAAATAATTGTTAAATGTGATCTGTTCAAGTCCGCTTAAACGTACGCGCAGGTGTCTTATTTTAGCTAAATCATACAGATTGACCCTTAAAATCAACAGCTACGATTATAATTAAATGCCTCCTGAGGTTTAGACCTGGTCTTACAACACACGACATTAGCGGCGTGGGTGCGTGCGTCGATGTTTAATAATATCTAGTTGATCTAGCGGCTGAGTGATGGATGAGCGTCGCGGCGTCTGTGCCGGCGCCGCCACCCCCCCCCCCCCGCCCCCGCACTGACCTATAAACAGTTTGGCGACGAGTTCATTACCTCCCGCCGCATCACAACAACGCGCACCAGAATAGCGCCCGTTGCCGCCCACCGCCTGACTGTGTACCGACTCACTATACTCACTAACTGCCGTTTGTGTCT
The DNA here is from genome assembly GCF_025370935.1 of Choristoneura fumiferana. NCBI lineage: Eukaryota > Metazoa > Arthropoda > Insecta > Lepidoptera > Tortricidae > Choristoneura > Choristoneura fumiferana. The sequence continues at coordinate 1,300,889 of NC_133480.1, read as the reverse complement.
CATTAAATCTCAATTTTAATTCCATCTCAAAGTGCGACAAAAATCTCAAGCTTTCTCCTTGAAAAGACATCAACGCGAGCCGCATGAGCGTTCGCCGATTCAATCGAGTTATCTTGAAACCCGGGACAATAAACCTTCGGAAAGTTTAATTGGAAGCGGGAATGATAGCGCCAAGACTCAGAGTGGTGTGTCGGCGTTGGTGCCGGACCGGTTAGAGTAACAGTGCTGCTATTCGCCGGTGTTGCCGGACAGGCCGTGATCAGGTGCCGGTCCGGCCGGTTCCACGTTTATTGGCACAACGGAAAGACAAGTATCTAACAAGAATTTTAATCAACCCTAAATTCAGCATCGGTATTGTTTTAAAATGGTTTTAAAGTTTCTTAAAAAATAACCCTGGGCATTACCTGTTTTTATAACACCTGAGAAGACCCTTATGACAAAAAAGGCTGGAAAACGGTGAATATTCGCCCTTGACCAGTGCCGCTCGCCGCCATCGGACCGGCCCCTATACCAGCCGTTGTCCGTCAGCCGAAGACGTCGCCATGCCACTTCTGTACTCATGTGCACCCATCAGTAATACTTAGGGAACTCGATAGCGATTAACTCAAACTCTGCGTTAAATGTTATGATGAAGACTTGATGAAGATCTTAAAAAGTTATTGATTATTAATTATTGGAAAGGATTGAGTGGTTACGGCAGCACACCACTGCAGGTCCATTTCATCTGATCATTGTAATGGATATAACACAGAGATTGAAAGTTCTTGGTATGAAATATAATATATGTTATATTTAATACATTATAGCACAGGTAATGAATTTTTAAATTCCATTTTCCGGGCAAGTCAATGTCGCAATCAGTCATAGGTATTGTTTTATTTCTGATGCAGGAAATTTCACAAAATACTGAAGCACTTATTTCGTCAACCACAAAATATGGAGTTCAAGCTTTTTGTTGTTGTCTGTGACGGTATATAAGATAGGCATTTCTATTCACCAACCATCAAAAATACTAGTGATTAATTGAAAAACGTAACAATAACAATAGCTCCCAAGCAGGTATCTTTGCGTCGTGGTAACCTTTCCTGTCATCAAGGATCAGTCTCCGCGGAGCGTCGCATGCGCATGTAAACACGGCGGACAATGCGTCGTTAGGCCGCGCCGTCATTCATACAAAGTCGTCAAGGTAAACCATAACATCTGACCCGACACGTGAGTCAATACTTTCCTCGCTGACTGGCAGCTGCGGGCATTCAATTGATACTTAAAACGTGGCAGCGATTTGGGCTTGGGATGGGACTGCAGCCCCTATTACTCTTTTCTACAACAACGACACAAGCTACAACAACACAGCTTTGCTTAGTTTGGGCAATGGGACTAGATCAATTGGTGTCAAGTGTCCGATGATATTTATTTATTTATTTTATTTAACTTTTCTCTTTCTCGTGTCAAATTATTGTACGCACTTTATTTACTGCTCGAAAAAAAAACAAAAATTTATTACGACGTGCGAGTTAATGATTGCAATATCGCTTCGCTGCACTAAAATCATCGTCTGGTTACTATTTGCGTTTGTATCGAAAATACACGCTCTATAAAATATTCATTTACTGAGAAAATAAATTTACAATAAACTAGATTAGAAAATTAAGTACCTATAATTTTCACTTTCTTGCTACCTTGCACCTGCTTAAAGATAAACATAAGATAAATGAATAGATTACATTACGAGTACACCTATAAAAGAACTCGTCTGCGGCGTGGACCATGGACCCAACGATCCGATGCTAAGCGCAGCGTTTCCTCGCTGTAGCGCAAAGTCAGCTCTTCGGTTCCCGTGGTCGTCGTCAGTCTCTTTGACTAGTGTCACTCCAGGTGTCAACCCCGAATGATACAAAACTTCGTAGACTTAGGGGCTGTTTCACCATCCATTGATTAGTGTTAACTGGCGGTTAGGTGTGATGCCGTCTCTATTTGTTTTGTTCGAATGCACATTTAACCGTCGGTTAACGCTAATCAATGGATGGTGAAACAGCCCCTTAGTCTTTAGCACTACTGAATAAAAGGAACTTCTCATAGCGCAACGTGATTAATTTATGAGTCACTTTTTAGACTTATTCCTAAATGGCTGCACTAGCACGGCATCTATTTGTCTATTTGTTTATTCACACTGGATCTGCGGTTTCGGCAGCAGCTTTGCGGTCGGAGTGCGTCTGCTCTATTAACATTATCATCCGACCCCGCTTCGGTCTGTGGATTCACCAGAGAGCTGTGCGTAGCAAGTTGTGTGCAGAGTAACAGTCCACTGAATAGGACGCAGTGATGGCAAGACCAGGAATCTTAAGTAATTAAATTAGCTTGTGTATGTTATTTCGGAGTTCCATACCTGCATGTCAAATTTCATCTAAATCCGTCCAGTCATTTAGATATGGCAACTACTGCGACAATAATAAGCACTTCGACGTCTACTTTAAACACTTTTTGTTGCTTAATTTTTCATTTATCTATATCTAACCTAACCTTAAAACCTAAAATTGCTAAAAGTGGCTCCGAAGCGGTCAAGTTTCGTGTGCTCTGCCTATCCCATTTGAGAATACAGGCGTGATATTGTTGTTGTTGTTTAACCTAACCTAACCTAACCAACTGTTCAAAAAAAGAAATCCTTCGTTTATTGATACGTTAACGATAGCGAGAACCCAAACATGGGCTAATAATCATGTTAAAATGATACATGAACAAAGTGTTACATCCTGTCAAAGTTTGCGATCAAGACCGTTACCAGTACCACCAGCTCACTGCCTCGCGATGGAGGCAGAGGTATAACTATGTAACTACAAGCGGAGTGTGGACGGGGCTTTACGCGGCTAATTGCGCTCCGTATCATGTGTCGTCGCAAGTGGTAACCTTCGGGATGGGTGACGGTTACGCTGCGAGCCTTGTATTGTAATCCTAGGCAACTTGTCTTGACTGTGCCGTGTTGACCTGTGATATGCAAAACCCAACCAAATGAGAAAATGTTTCTTGTATTAAGCTACTCTGTATTAAACAGTGACATTGGGAAGTTAGGCCGCGAGCGAGCAAGCAACTGATTCGCTCCGAGTTTCCTAATAATCTCTTCAATAACTTCGTGATACAAAACTAAAAAATAAAACAAATGACGTGCGGGCCAATGGAACACTAACTACATAAGGGTGAAGGCGCTCCCCCGCCTGGCAGTCCGTTGGCAAAATGGAGACGGAGGAATTAGATCATGCTTGATCATGATTATCTCTTGAAAAACATGGAGATACCTACAAAGATAGATTTCATTAGCGTTCCCATTTAGCATTTCATCTTTTTACAGAAAATTTAATTTAGTATGGACTTGGCTGGCGTGTCATGACGTCATAGTCCGTTTTAGGATCTCAGTCTAATTTGACAATTGAAAACTTCTATATTTTCGTACTTTTTTCAAGATATTTCAAAAAATATTTTTGTTTGTCAAACAATAAAGAAAAACAAACCGAAAAAAAAATAACAGAATTGTCGACAATGTTGACAGAAATAAAGATTATATTGGATTTGGAACAAGTAAAAAAATTATTGCCTATTTCCAATTATTTTACGTGGCGTTAGTGATGACAAGTAATGCCAAAGGTTATGTTATAACACCGTGCGGGTGCGGGTGGTGCTTCACGAAAACGCAACTGCAGCTGGCTAAAGTTTCTGCCGGTCGCTTCGCTAGAGATCTAACCGCAGTGCGACAAAGAACTTTATTAAATTGTTGTTTAAAGCTTTAAACTATCAGCCGTTTACTCTCAAAATATGCCAAAAAATAAAAACATGGACAAAACATAGGTACAAATAACGACATTCGCGGTAAACTAAAAAAACGTTTTTGCCATATTAAAAGAACTTTGTCACACTGTATCTCCGCAGTGTTTCACGAAGCCATGCCAGTAACAGCAATGTCAGTCATGTCCGGTCGCCAAAAGACGCAAATCTCTTGAGAAGCGCTCTCCCGTGAACGCGCGCATTGTCGCCCTAACGCCGCGTAACGCACACGACACGTCTCCAAACATAAGATAGCATTGTTTTATTTTTTTAATCCGTGCGACCTTCGCCGTGTCGCGTAACCTCTGAAGGCCGCGCGTTTGCAGGTTTCCTCACGCTAATGGTATGGAATATGAATGACTGATGATCGAAGTCACATTCTAAAAAAAAACGCTTTTTATCAAACTAAATGGGGATAATTACCGCGAATTAGCATTGCTTACTCATTGGTATTCGTTTGCGGTCGTCGGTCGTTTGGAACGCGTGAGCAAGCCACTTTATCGAGCAGTGGCACGCGCAATTGATCGCGGTGACCTTCGCGGCCAATCGGCGCGCACGCATTTGACACCGGAGTAATTAGTATTTGCAAACTTAGAATCAGTTGACAGCGATGTAAGTGGCCTAGTTGCCGCAAGATACTTCAGTAAATTATAGAGGTTGGAAGCGGTCTCCCCAATAAGGTTTAAAGTGTTTAGATAGATACTAGATACAGTGTAATCGTGTCGTGTCGTTGGCAGCATTCATGGGCTGCGGTTCTTGCTCGACTGTACTTTTATTACACGCTGCGGCTGCGCAACTGGAAAAGAGTGGTTCCGTCGAAGAATACTTACAACTCTTTAAACCGACCTTCGGGTGTCGGCACATATTTAAAACTTACCGTCAGCAAAAACAGCTCCGTTGAGTGTCATGGCCAGCCCCAGATTAATTTCCCGAATTCGGACATCTAAAATAACAAATATGAACAAAAAAACTATGTAATGACATTTTTATACCTGTTTCGAGAGCACATTGAGAAATTTCATTGTGAAATAGGTAAGCTTTGAAGTATAGTGTAGGAATACAGCACACGTCTCGAGTCCATGAAGACGGTTCATGTGTTCAGTCACAGTATATTTATGTAAGATACTTAATTGTTTACCGGAAACCCGCAAGATTAAACACAATAATCAAAAAGAAATTTTTCGTAGAGAGGTATTTTTGTCAACTTAACGTAAATAAAACCGGTTTTCCATCATCTCGAACATTTATTTGCAATAAAAAACCAATCATCAAACAAAGGATCGTGATTATAGCGGCGGCTGAATGTAGGGATTAAAAGCCTACCTCATTTTGCCAATATGTAATACTAGCTTTTGCCCGCGGCTCCGCCCGCGTGGAATTCGGTTATCGCGCGCTGTTCCCTCGGGAACTGCATTTTCCGGGATAAAAAGTAGCCTATGTTACTCTCTGGCCCATGGATATAAACTATATCTCTATGCCAAAAATCACTTCGATCCGTCGCTCCATTTCGACGTGAAAGGCGGACATACAAACACAGAAACACACACACTCTCACATTTATAATATTACTTTGGATTATATTATACTTAGCCCTCGTTGCCACAAGATCTCCTTCCTACCTCTACATTAAGACATTATCGCACTGAGAGCGGCCGCAGATTACTGCGAGTGCTGTCGGAAATGTAACACGTATTGTGCAACACGACACCGCCTTTCACGACAAACGCTACAAAGGATCAGAAAGGACACATCACATCGCAACTATTGTGTTGAAACTATTGTCAGTCAATACAAATGCAAATACACTTTTATAGCTTCCAAAGCTGGCGCTGCAGTGCACAGTTTACGTCAGCACATGACTCACATGATGTAAGCACAGGTTTATTTACTGCTTCTCAAATTTGTGAGTTAGCTAAATTATGTGGGTCAGAGTGAGCGGGCGGTTTTGGCTGACAATATGTTATTGTGACAGAGTGCTGACGTTCCGTTCGGTTCAGCCGGGTCAGTGGCCTTGCGTCGCGTTCTCAGACTTAATAAAAAGTAAATAAGATTTTTTATGAACAGCAAAGTGAGGCTGCCGGCCGTGTACAGTGGCGGAATGAAAAGGTTGACCAGTTTTCAAATACATTCATTTACACGTTGCAAGCATGTTAGCTTTTTGAACTGTGTGACAGATACTGACAAATTATATTGACCAAGCAAAAACAGACCTTAACGTGGTTAACGTTTTCATTCCGCGACTGTACACGCAGTTGCACGCACACACACAAGTGTAACCGAACCTAGTTGAGATACGCACACGCGTACGCGAGGCGTAGTTTAGACCGGCCTCATTTTGCCGTTTGCTTCAGTGTAGCATTTTTTATTTGGTCTGGTCGCTGTTACTATAAATAAAATATCAAATTAGATCATTGAAAGACAAGACAGTTCAGTGGGTATTCTTTTCTAAAAGCTGCTTCTCCCGAGCCGATTTGGCTTCTAGATAGCTTTGGCTCCTGGAATGGTACCTAAGTTGATTTTAACCCGATATTCACGTGGGATTGTGATTTTCGTATTACAAAACCTTAACCGCTAGGTCTAGATTCACGAATTTCATGATGTATTTTTTTTAATTCCTGTGGAAATTCAGTACTATCCCGAGATTTTAATTCAACTGTCAGACTTAACGGTTCACGCCAGCGAAGTCACGGGTAAAGCCTAGTGCTTATTCAGCTTTTAACGTTTTCAAAGCACCATTCACTTTGCGACATAAGAGAAAGAGACAAAACGTGGTATATGGTATTTATGCAACAACGGCACGACACGATACGTTTCTCGCGTCGCCGCCGCGGTCCTGACCTTTGTCATTATTTACCAGGACAGGCATATGACTCCGGTGCCCGTATTGTCTAATGCTCTGGCCCTATACTATACCTACTACGGAGTGAAAATTTCGAATCTTGCCGTCCCGCTGACGCTGTATTATTTAAAACTAGCTTTTGCCCGCGGCTTCGCCCGCGTGCAATTCGGTTATCGCGCGCTGTTCCCTCGGGAACTGTGCATTTTCCGGGATTAAAAGTAGCCTATGTCATTCTCTGGCCCATAAACTATTTCTACCAAAAAATCACGTCGATCCGTCGCTCCGTTTCTACGTGAAAGACGGACAAACATACAAACACACATATTTTCGCATTTATAGAGTGAGAGGGACGTTACGGTACCTACCTTACCTACGATACGAATTTCAATTTTCGAATTTCGTAGTAGCCCCCTGATGCTCACGCTCGCATTCACCATCTCTTTCTACCTCCATCCTACACCGTGTGAGGGAAAAAAGTTGTGAAAACGGTTGTGGGTCCATGTGTGTTAGACAATAAGCCTAAGGCCTCGGGACCCATGTTATATGTCGTAAGTAAATAGTGTCGCGGGTGACACCTCTTGTGCAAAGCTCGTGACGTGACGCGGAATCGTGACCTATGAAATCATTTCACATAAAAAGTCATAGTGACATTCGCATTGCTAGACAAGCGGAAGCATGCTAAAACTTACTGTGAGAACATTAGGGGGGGGGGGGGGGGGTTGAATTATTGACAGGACGTTGCGTAGACGGACCATACGCTAGGTCCACTCTTCCTCGGGGCACTCTGGGCTTGCACGCACGTGGTCCGCGCCCTGCGAGCGACTATAAAAATAAACTCTCAGAATATGTATCCTATAATAGTGTTCTGCAATGTTACGCATAGCGGGATGGAGGGGGTGCGGGTGTAAATCTTGGCCCCATTACCCTACTCGTAAAGGGCTCAAGAGTCCCCTGATAGTTCCAAGATGGCCTTGCCTAGCTGACGACATATCTCACAGAAGGCATATATCGCACTCATCGTTTTAATTGTTTATATGAATGGCCATAATCGCTGCAATTATCGTGCAGCGTCGAGACTATCGCCAGTGAGCGGTATCGAACACTTAACTGTTACTTCACTTGGAGCGTGGCAAGTTGCTCAACTCGCATTAGGTGCTCTAAATTAGGTCAAAACAAAAGTAGGCACGCCTACGTCTAAAAGCTCTGAAAGAACCGGTCAAGTGTGTGTCGAGCCGTGCGTAGTGGGATTCCGTAATAATTACCGGCAAGGTGTTTTAAATTAAGACAGACTCTTGTTATTTTTTTGAGAAATTTCCAAGCGATAGTTATAAGCCCCTGTCAGGGGCGACGGGACACTACCTACCCTGAAGAATTAGCACGTACAGTTATCGGTTGATTGTTCTAATCACTTGCGTTATAATCGCTTTTTTTAAGTGTAAATAAAATTGTTACTTTTGTATGGAACAACATAATTTTCAAATCAAGTAAAACTTACACAATTTATGATTTTTATTGGTCCTATTTGGATATTTAACAGACTGGACATATCCGCATCAAATTTTCTAGCTCCTTCTATTGTCTATGGATCTACTCTTGCAAAATAACAACTTTCTGGTACGACGACGACGGCGGACAAACAGCCACACATGGTGGCAATAAGAGTTCATAGTTAGGGCTTACGGAACCCTAAAAATAAGGAAATGAAAATGATTATAATCTGGATTATGTAGTGAGCGAATGGATTGTACAATCGAATATAACGATGCTGTCGGAAGTTCTGAAGTGGCCGGAGACGCGCCGTGGCGTTGCGTCAGGCGCCGTTTGATGCTGATGTCAGATGGTTTGATTCCGGCAAGCAGCGAGGGGCGTGGGGTGCCCCCGGGGCGGGGCGGGGACCAACTCTTGCACTCAAGTTCCTCGCACATTCCGATTCCGATCCCATTGGAGTACCGGGATAACAAGTAGCGTACCTACCTATGTATCATTTTCGAGATGTACCCAGCTACATACCAAGTTTCTTATAAGTCAGACTACCCTTTTAGCTCGTAGGAGTAACAACACATTTACTCTGAAAAAAAGGATAGTTAGGCTACTTGACGTTCGGTCAAAATTTACTAATGGAACCAAAATAATCCTAATATTGCAAAACTGAATTTGTAAGACATCACCTAACTTTTAGCTACTAGTAGGACCCAACTACCCTCCCCCCTCTCCCCCCGCCTCGCTTTAGCCCCGCTTTTATGCCGGCAACGCACACGCAGTCCTAATAATGCTGTAGGTGTCCATGGGCGGCGGTGATCACTTACCATCGGTGACCCGCATGCTCGTTTGCCAGCTATTAGAAATAAAAAAAAATGCAAAAAATAGTAAGTCTTAGTTTTGTAGTCACTCAAGTTAATATTATGTTACAAGCAACATTTTTTTTTTGTTACTGTTAGTAAGTCTTTTTTTTCAGTGTACCTACAACTATTTCACACCTCTCCTTCAGAAAAGTAACTTTTCCTCCCTGTTGAGAGGGAGCAAAGTGCAACTTTTCTGTTCAAGGCTTTTCTAAGTGTTTTATTGCAAATGCCATTTTTTGAAGTTGATAATTGTAAAGCCACGCCATTATCTATGCTGGTTGTTTTTTAATTATATTTAGACATTTTTTTGAAGTTTCTTAATGCTTGGTGTGAAAAGTTGTATGAGCCACTCGGGAGCAAAATTATTTTCATCTTGGGCGTTAACACTTGAATCCCTCATTACGCTCAGGATTCTACTTTAGAATCCCTCGCTACACTCAGGATTCTATTGTAGAATCCTTCGCTACATTCTGGATTCAATATACGCCCTCGCCGTAAATACACCATTTTGCTCCCTTGTGACACAAATAACTATTAGTTTATTCCTCAAGAATGCAGGGTGTTCAAAGATTTCCAATAAAGAATGGTATGCTTTATTTAGTTTCCCGAGTTGTAATTGCCCTGCAAGGGACTCGTCCCCGCAGGTCGCGGTCGCCGCGTGCGCGGGCGCCGCCCCCGCGCCACGCCCACCGCCGCGGGACCCGGCGACATGCAAATGCACCACCGCTCATTACTATGTATCAGTAACAGTGCTTGCGACGGTTATGTGCTCTTATTAATGACAATCCGTTTTAACATAATATAGCTCAAGTGGCTCCCATCCGCTTTCGCCGTAACTCTCACATTCTCCACCTTCTTTACGGCATTCTCTTTAACCCTGCAACTCCTCGCTACCTCAAAGAGCGATGTAGCTACGTAACTTCTATTCGATTCTCTCAGAACTTTCTCCTTACCGTGCCTCTATCTAACTCCAAATTCTATGTAAGTATATTCTTATACACTGTCGCTATTATATTGTTAATGTCTATATATTGCTAATGTCATTCGGAACTCGAAACAAAGGATCGCGGTTTCCTTTTTCTTTCTCATTTCAATCATTAAGAAAACGAAGAAAACCGACGACTCCCGAGCGACATTAACATTCTATTGTCCTGTATAAACAGATGGGTGAGTCGTTGAGACTGGAAATTTTCCCGGCATAAATTCAAAGGTTCTCTCTTTGTATATTTCTCTACAAAGACGTCTGTTGCCCAACGCACCTCGCCTGTCGGTGCGAAGTTATTGCGTTCGTGAAAGCACCTTTGCAATGTTGACAGTCAATACAACTACTATTCTACTGCGCAGGCCTCCATTCGCGCTAAGAGGTCTAGAAAAATGTGTCATCACATCAAGCAATTGTCAAATAAAGTGTTGCTGCTGCTACGAGTATGGCATCCATTTAACTCTCGAGCACGACCTACTGATATTTTTGTTACTGCCGCATGACCTCTCCTCATAAATAAATTGTCTCTTGAATTCCAGGCCATGTTTTGTAACTTGAAGACCAGATAATCGACGTATTTTTTTTCTTTATATTTTTTGTTTAATTGACAAAGGAAAAAAATACGCGTTGAATATTTTCTAGTAATCGAATCTTCGGTCTCTAAATGACTCTGATGATCTAAATGACTCGGTCCTCGAATGGAGACCACGGATCGGCAAGCGCAGCGTAGGGCGTCCACCAACAAGACGGACGGATGACGTGGTTAAAGCCGCGGGTTCACTGTGGATACAAGCCGCTTCCAACTGAAGCAACTGGAAGTCTATGGGGGAGGCCTATGCCCAACTGTGGACGTCCTACGGCTAAGATGATGATGGTGATGAATCTATCTGACTGACTAATTATATTTTTTGGGACACTATCCTATTGTTTATGCTGGCGCCGCCAGGGGCAGGCGGGCAGTGCCCCCGCTAGTGCGCCGCCGCCGCCACGCACAATCCACACATGTGCTATTTATAACGACGTTATTACAATCCGCGTGTCAATGTACTGGGAACGGCCACTTTCTTCCGTCGAAATCGGCAATGATTGCGAGCGCCTTGAATCTAATTGAGACGGACCTTGCTCTAGTTTTCAATAGACATGTCTCAGATATTTCCTGATGCGGCGGCGCACGTTTTGTTAAACGAATACATTTAAGCTGCCCTCGCCTGCGCCTACGTCTATACAAGGTGTAATCAATATACTGAAAATTTCATACCGTAAACTGCTTCAACTTTGCCCTCTGGCCCCAACATTGCCTGATTCGATTTAGAGTCGATAACTAGCACCCTTCTAGGTTTTTAAACTTTTATCCCCCGTAATGATAATTCCCGTGTAAATAAAAGTTTAAAACCTATGCTAAGTTATCGACTCTAAATCGAATCAGGCAATGTTGGGGCCAGAAGGCAAAGTTGAAGCAGTTTACGGTACTGGGTTTTTTATAAAAAAAACTCATTTCAAACTCAAACTCTTTATTGCGCTCAATGTTATGATAATATCTTAAAAAGTATGAACGCTCAACATTTACCCTGTTAGGGCACTGTTGTTTATTTAAAATGCGAGATCCATATCGTGTTAGTAACAAAAACAGTAGCGATAACTGACACAAAAGACACAACTAACTAATTTACTTAAATATCTTCTTGACGAACAATCGATCTTAGCTTGGTTTTATCATAGGAAAAGGTGTGTTTGAGATTTATCACGAACAACCTGCTCTGGCAGGTACAGTTAGCACCAATATCTGACACAACACAGCGTGCATAAATATCAGATTCGACTATTTCTAGGGCTGGTAGGGGTGTCAGATATTTTTACCGCTCCGATGTGGCAGATATTAATGCAGGTGTAACACGATTTTTATTGCCATCTTCCTTGGTTGTTGGAACAGTTAGCGTGTTCGTCTGCTCTGCCCTGCCCAGTGCCCCCTGAACTTTTAGCTGACACGGGACCGATGCTAATGAGCCCATCGTGTGATGACACGCGAGTTTCGCAACGCGTCGCTGCAAAGGTAACTCGTATACTTTGACAAACTTGATGTTAACTAACACTTAAGCATTCCAAAACTTAATTAAAGCTTTATAGCTGCTATTAAAATTAATAAATTGTAAACAGTGATATGTCTACATCCTGCTAATATTGTAAATGCGAAAGTTTGTGGGTATGTGTGTGCGAGTATGTGTTTATTCATTCACTCTAGAGCCGGCGCCACATATAGCACAAATGTTTGAACACATATTTGATCACATGTGAAGCACCGGTATTTGCTAAGTATTTGGTAAGCAATGTAATTTCCCTATGTTTATAATTATAGCGGCGCACGAGTGGAGACGCGGAACAGGACTAAGGTTTTAAAAGCGTGCATAAATTACCTATAGGTACCTGTATATTCTGATGGGATTGGAACAGGACAATTAAATTGAATAATTAAAAACACTCTGTAATGGTAAACTTGCCTGACTGCTCCATCATCAGACCCTGGGTACCATTCTTGGTCAAAGCACCCTGAGACTCGTATTCTGTCTTGGTGTTCTAGTGCCTACCTTCTGGCTCCATTATTAGATCAGCTCGATAATATTGTACTACCTAATGTGTATTGTCACCTGAACTACCTATATACGCTTAAATGTTAAGATATCCCATTTAATACCTACCACATAGGAAGTAAATTACTTCGCAGGCTATGCAGGTTTTTTCACGATATTTTCCTTCAACATAAAGCTCATGGTAAGTTTCAAATGCTACTCAGAGGTGCGAGCCCGGATTTGAAGCCACCCTCTGCTTGAGACGCCATAGGTCAAACCATTGCAAGCATGGCATGAAACAGTATGCTATCATAGCGGTTGTACGAAGCTAGGTCTCTGTTGGGCTTCTGTGCTGCAGCGGCGGCGCGGGCGCTGCTCCCGCGGCCCCCGCTGCCCGGCGCCCCCCCCCACGACCACTTCACGGTTACTTTAACTAGCTCTACTAACTAACCCGGGCCGCTTAATCTATATACAAGCTGTTTTTAAATTAATCTGGACTAGCCTGTTGCCCGCGACTCGGTCCGCGTAGAACTTTTATCGCTATCCCGCGGAAACTATGCAATTATCTGGGATAAAACTATTCCATGTCCTTTCCCGGGATTCAAACTATCTGTATTAGTAAATTTCATCTAAATCAGTTCAGCGGTTTAGACGTGATGAGGTAGCAAACAAACAAACAAACAGACCAACAAACTTTCGCATTTATAATATTAGTGGGTTTATTTCAGAAGATTGATTAAACGTCATTTAAACTCTTTTCAGGAATGATTATTTAATTATGTTTGACAAATATTTCCATACAATGGTCGACTTTCAAAGTACCCCAAATCAAAAAGTGTACCTATAAAAAATATTCACACAATATACCTACATAATAACATACGTATAAGTTTGATTCTGTCCTATAGTTACTAACAAATTACGGATGCAATAAATTATTATTTATTATTATAAATTAAAAAATCGATTGAAAAACCTTCAGAGGTGTTCAGTTAATCTTCTGAAATGTTCAACCATTTTAATACACCTTGTATACATAGTAATTTGGTCTCGCAAGATACGCGAACAGTTGATTAATGCCGCCGCCCGACCCGATCCGACGCGCGACGTCGTCGTAGATGAGATGGATAATGTCAGAAAAATAAGGGGGTACAATCACCTGCCACAGCGGCCATGCAAAAATATTTGACAAGCCTAACCAGTAACCGGCTCTACATAGAGTCATATATCAGACATTTATGCACGCTCTGTTGTACCAAATGTGCTGGTACCTACTTAAACTGACTGTTTTTAAACGTTCCGTACCTACCTTAAAAAAATTGAATTGTTGTCCAAAACACGCATTGCTGATGTGGGTGTCAAGACTGCCAGGCTGAAATGGGACTGGGCAGGCCACGTCAGTCGTATGGAACCCAATAGGTAGGCTAAAATAGCCACAGACTGGATACCACAAAACGGACTTCGGCGGCGTGGCAGACCCAGGCGTCGATGGCGGGACGATCTGGACGCCTTTCTTCGCAGCTGGTCAGAGATCGCCCAAGAACGGGTAGAATGGAGGACATGGGGGGAGGCCTTTGCCCAGCAGTGGGACACCTCTATAGGCTTCTAAATATATGTTGTCCTTCTGTCAAGACGCTCATTTCTGGAACGCGTGGAGGTACCAATCTGGCAAGAAATTACTCAAGTCTGCTACCCCTTGGAGTTGGAGCAGAGTAACAAACAAAGTCAACGCGATCAAAAGTCAACGGTACCTCCAGTGGTCATTTTGTCATTTTTTATGAGGTAGCCTTATAGCACAAACCAATAAAATAGGTTCGAAAATCTTAATTTCTAATGTCTGTCTGCCTAAATGCGACAGTAATTAACCTATCTAAAATGACTCCACTCTCTACGCGCGCGCGACAGTTGACTGCGATGCACCTGGCGGGCTATTTTTTCTATTTGCGTCCATCGATATCTTCGCCACCTGTACACAGGAAGGTCCAGGGTACAGTCGAACAAACAGATTCATGTACCAGGATGAACCTTTCAATAATAAATATGATTTCCTTGACAAAAGTATGGAGTCAACATGACATTAGTAGCACAAAGGTTCCAGCCTGTACATGATTCAGTTTGTTCGACAGTAGTTTGAAAGAACGATCTCCATTTATTCGTTCCTCACTAGTTATGTTAAGTATTAGGTACGCTACGTCGCTGCGCCGCCAGGATGCCACCGCCGCGCAGCGCAGGGTCGCTCCAAGCCGTAACCCGCAGCCGACGCACGCGCATCACGCGCCCGCGCCCCCTTGACTGACACGCCGCGATAATGACACCGCTTAGTCTCAAACAGGCCGCCATAGATGAGAGTGTGTATACTGGTACTGGTAAGGCCGCGCCAAAACACACATTTACATAATGTACGTGCTGATACAACTGCAACTTTTGTTGAGAACCAATAAATACAATAGCATGTTTACCAGCAGACGTTGTGGGTATTGTAAGTAGCTAATTTTGCCTATTGAATACGAAGCAGACGCTTTACTATACTTAAATCTATTATGACCATTGTGGGAATAAGGCCCAGCATATTGAACAAGGCTGCAGTGACGCGATAGACGCAATAATAATTGTAATTGAAATGTGACGGACGACCCCATCGCCCCAGGTATTTTATCCAGGCTAGTACTATTACTTATTCTGTGCTTAAAGGACGCAGTTTCCAGGCCATAAAATCTTTTGTTATTTGTAATCTTAGATAATTAAAGTTTGTAATATTGTCCTAGTGCATATTTTTTTTTTTTTTATTCGACTGGATGGAAAACGAACAAGTGGGTCTCCTGATGGTAAGAGATCACCACCGCCCATAAACATCTGCAACACCAGGGGTATTGCAGACGCGTTGCCAACCTAGAGGCCTAAGATGGGATACCTCACGTCCCAGGAATTTCACCGGCTGTGTGTGTGTGGATTTGTTGACGTTTGGAAATCATTTGCCTCTGGAGTCTAACGTCCCTAATTTTAAATGCCCAAGCCTCTATTTGAAAAAGCTAGAAAACTATGCAGCTTTGACATCATGAAAGAAGACATTTCAATCCCACAAATCATTCGTCAGTCGCTTACACACATCGCAAACTTAACACCTAGCTAATTAAGTAAGCTAATTAAACGGATAATGATCCATTTTCTGCCGGTTTGTTTGTTTTCATTCTGTTCATTGCGCGTCCGAGAGGCTCGCCGCACAGTGGTCATCTGGCAACACACGCAATGAACAGAGAAAACGATGGCTACACCGCCACCAGCTGGCCTCCAGTTCACAGCTTAGTTACTCAGTGAATACCCCGAGGGAATCTCCAAACTTAAGCAGCAGTAAGCGGGGCATTGCTTGAAGATCTGATGGCCGCTCGGCTCAATGTGTTCTTGAGTGGCGATCATACTTATCAGGAAGACGCAGGAGGGAGGCTCTCCGCAAGATAGAACAATGATTTAATGAAGGTCGCTGGAATCCGATGGATGTGGGCGCCGCAGGACCGGACGGACATTATGGTCAATTGCGTTACATGTGGTGTTTTCTGAGGGAGGTGTATGTCCAGCAATGGAGTAATGGCTAACGATGCTGGTAATTAATCAAGTCACAACGGTGTATGCCGGTTTATTGAAGTTTTTATTTTTATTTTATTTTTTATTCGACTGAATGGCAAATGAGCAAGTGGGTCTCCTGATGGTAAGAGATCACCACCGCCCATAGACACCTGCAACACCAGGGGGATTGCCAACCTAGAGGCCTAAGATGGGATACCTCAAGTGCCTGTAATTTCACCGGCTGTCTTGCTCTCCACGCCGAAACACAACAGTGCAGTCTTATTTCTTGAGAATTCATTTTCATATAATTAAGTAAGGTCCCCTGTGGCTGTGTGGAAGTGCCATGTGTCATGACGAGTGAAATTAATACAAGCGTTAAATTAATAGCGTTACGTTTTCGTGCGTAACTTACGCGTACCTTTTAGTTTGAAATCATGTGGCAGCTTTTAGTATTACTTAGGTATATATATTGATATAAGAGATGCGTTTGTTTACTCTTTATGCGTTGATTGATATGGACCTCCACAAAGTAATGCCTGGTGCAATATATTATTTACCCTTTGCTTATTGCATATGACAAAGACTTCGGAACTAATATTTACTTTTTTATTTTCAGGTGCTCCCCGTATCCCAGCCCGCTGGGTCCTTGTGTCACTGTGACAATGATCCTCCACCCCGTATATCCCCCACCCACCCCCAAGTGGGTCAGCAGTTTTCCGACTCCCGCGCAGGCCCATTGGCGCCGTCCGCAGCGCGTCCAATTATAGCTAATGCCAAGTAATCCGGTACGTGCTTATGTAAACACGTAATTGCAAACGAAAACACCAGTAATTGTGTCGTTAAATATTCTGCATGTTGTTTCTAGTAGTATTAGCTATAGGGCTTGCACTATCCGGTAACTTTTATTATCCGGATATTTCGGATATTTGAAATTTCAGTATCCGGATATCCGGTTATTTTGAATAATTTGAATAATTATCCAAATATTTAAAAAAACGCTAAAAACAATTTTAAATTTGTTTCATCAGACGAATCGTGTTAATTAACTTAATCACTGATTGTCTTATACGCACGTAAAAATCATTATTTTGTCACTTTAATGAGTGAAATAACTTAAAAACACTTTATAACTTCTCTGTCTCCTGCTTGTTGTTATTTTGCCTTACGGACCAAGAGCCCACGACAGCCAGACCTTCGTTATATTTTAAAGGCTGAAAGTTTTTTTTAATGCAAGGTGTTAATTTTTAATGTAACTGAAAACCGGTTAGCACTTTGCTCAGAAATACTCAGAATCGAGAGTAGATTCGATTCATCATGTCAGCCGAAAGACGTCCACTGCTGGAATCCTGCGAGCACGCTCACTGCTACTTCAGTTTCACAATTCTTCGGGCTATTTCGGTAACCTTAGTTCTACTGCGGATATCATCATTTCTGACTCTATACCGTAGAGAAACCACGAGCATAGACCTCTCCATAGCCCTTTGAGTGACTTTGAGCTTCCTAATGAGGCCCATCGTTGGCGCCCACGTCTCAGATCCGCATGTCATCACTGGCAACACACACTGGTCAAAGACTTTTGACTTCAAACACTGCGGTAATTTGGCCGAAAAGACACTGCAAAGCTTCCCGAATGCTGCCCAGCTGAGTCGGATTCGACGAGTGATCTCTTTCTCGAAGTTAGACCTACCTAACTGGATCGTTTGTCCCAGGTATACATAGTCGTCAATAACTTCGAGCGCAGAGCCTCCGACTATTACGGGAGCTGGCACAACATTAGACATGACTTTCGTCTTGTCCATGTTTATTTTTAAGCTAACTCGGTCGGAAATAACTCTGCTGAGGTCAGTGAGCATAGCACTGAGGTCCTCCATAGTCTCAGCCATGACTACAATATCGTCGGCGAATCGAAGGTGAGTGAAGTACTCCCCATTATTGTTAATGCCTCGTCCTTTCCAGTCCAGAACCTTAAAATCATCTTCCAATCCAGCGGTGAACAGTTTCGGAGAGATCACATCTCCTTGTCTGACTCCCCGCTGCAAAGGAATAGGCTTCGTGCTCTGGTCCTGTAGTCGGACTATAACGAAGGATTATAACGATACTATAACGAAGGTCTGGCTCTTGCGGGCTCTTGCGGGCTCTTGCTCTATTATAAGAATAAATAACACAATACAATAAAAAGCGTATTGTATTGAACACCAAAAAACATTCATTATAAAATGAAATCAGAACATAAAAGGTAGGGTAGGAGACGAGAAAACAGGAGTCTAATCGCTAAAAAGCGATCTCTTCTTCTACATTCTTATTCGACCTGACGATGTTATTAACATAGAATCAAGAAAAAAGGTGATCAAAGCAGATGTGTGTAATTTAAGGTAAAAAATATATTGAAGATGGAAAAAATACATAAAATATAATAATATTAATAAAATAAACACATACATTACTTACATACACATTTACCAAAAATTCATCATCGCCACTACCATTACCAAACAAGATGTTAAAAATGAACCTAACTAATAAGTATTGCATGGAAACCTTCCTAATACAAAAAGAAATGTATCTGTGTGTATGCATACACTACACTAACCTCTCACAATGCGCCAGCGCGCGCTTAATATCAGATATTCGAATTATCCAAATTATCCGGATAATGAAGAGCTTCCTATCCGGATTTGAAAATGGGCGGATATCCGGATAATATGGATATCCGGTTATCCGGATTGCAAGCCCTAATTAGCTACGGTCAGCCGATAGCCGCGTTGTTTAGGCGCATGGACAACACGGCTGTTAAAAGGCCTCCAGATTAAAAACTATTGTTATTGCAAATGTAAACCTATCTATAACTAAGTATAATACGTGTCCAGAGGCACGTCAGATGATTTGTTAGCATAGGGCAGTCGCAAATTAAACTCGATCGAACTACACGTATTTCTTTTAACCTGTCCTCTCCCAGAGGCACAAAGTGCCGAAATTCCTTTGATCCTGTTATCCTGGGAGATGACAGATTAATAATCCAACAAATTCAAGCCATTCAAATCTCAACCTTATCACCAAAACAACTATATTTTTTCTATTCCCTTCTAACGAAATATGCCTGATGGGTATATTTTTTACATCGGTGTTTTTCAAACTTTTCAGGATGCGACCCCCTTTGGTTTGAAAAATATTTAGCGACCCCCCCTTCTTGCCTCCACTTACGGTTATTTGTATTATCCTACGTTGATAATACAAACATTGAATAAACATACACAATAACGGTGTGAGTATTTTAAAGATACCGCGACCCCCTTAAGGGGCATCCGCGACCCTCCGGGGGGTCGCGACCCACAGTTTGAAAAACACTGATTTACATTGATCAAATTCCGTCTCTAATTTAAAGGAATACGTGATCCTCGCACCACGGGCGGAGGGTTCGTGATCGTGGTCCTCGACTTACG
Organism: Choristoneura fumiferana; assembly: GCF_025370935.1. Taxonomy (NCBI): domain Eukaryota; kingdom Metazoa; phylum Arthropoda; class Insecta; order Lepidoptera; family Tortricidae; genus Choristoneura; species Choristoneura fumiferana. The sequence continues at coordinate 1,281,348 of NC_133480.1, read as the reverse complement.
ACGATTTTTTTCTTTGTTTTTAACGTCATTGTATTCTTTTTCGTTCCAAATGGGCCTCAAATCTAAGGGCACACAAAAATCAAATCTGGTGACGAAGAATAGTATCTTGTACATATTATATAGTTTCTAAAATATAAAAAATATACGTCGATGAAAACATTATCTAAAACATAGAATTGTTAAAAAAATAAGAGACGATACTTTGATACGTTGATACTTTCGCTCTGTCCCACATCCAGGCAACTAGCTCACGAGCTTGCTGTTGAGACTCTAGGGCCTTGGTCAGCCGATATGAAGTGTTTCATAAAGGCCCTTTCTTCCCGGTTGATCGACACCTCTGGGGACCCAAGAGCCGGTACGTATTTATCCCAGCGGATCGCACTTGCGGTCCAAAGGGGTAATGCGGCCAGCATCATGGGAACTCTGCCACAGGCAGATCTTTTGGACGGGGTTTTCTTTTTATAATTTTTATTTCATAGTAACATATTAGATATACTTAGTTAAGGTTTCTTAGGTAAGTTTTCTTTGTCTTCTTCTTATTAGTATTATTTTATTTAATTCAATCTGTACTTCTTTTGTTTTTTTATTTGATTAAAAATTCTCATTTTCATTTTTTCAAAGTAGGTGGATAGCTATTGTTTGTCTAGTTAAATAAACAGAGACGATTGAAGTAAAAACTGTCCTAAAAATAATTTATCAATATGTACTATTTGCTTAAAGTGTCCTTGCGCTGCGATTGTACTTTTTACTTTATCTTTGGCCGCATAAGTACATCGCGATAAAAATTATTCAAATTTTCCAACAGGGGGCGTCGGCTGATATGATGATGGAAAATTTACTAAAACTATATTAATTACGCCAGGTGGTCGTGAGTTTGGAGTGGTGGTGCGCCGGCGCAGCCTTGCCGCCCTGCGCACGCGCCGACGCTAACCGAAGAATATTTTAGCCACATTATAATTGCATTCTCAGTAAATCACTAATTAACAATCTATTCAGGCATTAAAATATATTGTAGCAAAACCGTAGAGCAAAACCTAAACAAGAAGGCGGATGTGTTTCTGAACCAAAAAACGGACATTTGAGCTGACAGCCGGAGAAGCGGATTTTTTGATTATTTCATTAATTATGTCTTAAAATGATTTTGTTCCATTAGGTTATTGACAGGGTCATGGTTTTGTGTTTGTTAACTTGTCATGTTAATTTGCTAGTTGATTGCGTGATAAAACCCATTCCGGAGTTGATGAGTCCTGTTCAGAACACAACGCAGTTTTATTAAGTTTTAAAACGCAATTTTTAAAAAAGGGGTGTTTTAAATTTGACGCCAATGTCTGTGTGTCTGTCGGTCTGTGACATCGCAGCTGTCAAACAGGTGCACCGATTTCGATGCGTTTTTTAAATATATAATTTATATATTCGAGATATGGAACTTTGAAATGACAAGTTCAGAGGTTTCAACTTTTATAAAGTTACGAGTAGTCAGGTGTTCAACAAATGTCTGGTAGCATTGCCTATTCACATGTAGGCATGATACTCACGTCACAGTTATTTCATGATCGTGACACTATAGTTTGATTAACAACTTGATGTCAAAAAACAATGGAATTCGTCGAAACCCGCAAAGGAGCGGGTGTCGCTGCCAAGGTTTAATTAGCAGCTGTTCGTGATGCTCACGCACTCCTCGTTAAATCTATACAGTATTTGTACCATATATCATATCATCATGATCATATCAGCCACAGAACGTTCCGTTGGACATAATGCCTGCCCCATAGACCTTCAGTCGCTTGGAGCGACCACGGCCCGCATCCTCCGTGAGCCTGCGGCTTCAACCGGGTCGTCCGTCCATCTCGTTTGTGGACGTCCACGCTGCGCTTTCCGATCCGCGATTGAGATATACATCTTTACTAGCTTTTGCCCGCGGCTTAGCTTAGCTTTTGGCTTAGCTTCGCGCGCTGGATAAAAGTAGCCTATGTCACTCTCTGTCCCATAAACTATCTCTATGCCAAAAATCAAGTCGATCCGTCGCTCCGTTTCACCGTAAAAGACAGACAAACATACAAACGCACACACATACACACACACACACACACACACAATTTCGCATTTATAATATTAGTAAGTAAGTAAGTATGGATTTGTACCTTAGTAGCAAGTATCCTGCATGGAGTATTCCTGCCATTTTCTGAATGGTTGTGCAAAGTCTCAGCGGCTGCTTTGGATTCAGTGGCACAGCGGGTAACGAAACTCTACGATGTGTTGATATACTTATATGGGATGATAGGGGCCACAAGGCTTCGCGACCACAGAAGGTTGGCTTGCCTATAAAATAAGGAAATGTTTGTGTATGTCTGTTTAATGTAGTTATTTATTATGTATCTGTCTAGTACGTAAGTGTTTTGTAAGTTTAGCTAGTAATAGAGACGATTTGGTGTATACTGTAACAGCCTTATTCATAAAAAGTTAGAGCCTCCTTGAAGGCTCCTTGAAGGCCCGATGCTAAAAAACATGATTCATAAACGTCTGTTAGCGCTAATCAGTCGATCAAGGCTCTGCTAAAGTTAGAGGACCGTAGACCCTCCTTTATCTCCCTGCTAAGTCACAAAATGGCCGCCACAAGTTTGAACAGCTGACTTTGACAAGAGCAAAAAACCATACCGAAGATATTTTAGTGAAGGGTGAAGTTACGCAAAGATTAAAAAAACCAGGAAAAAATATTTTCAGGAATTTGTATTTAAAAATCCTCTAAATTAGCAACAATAAATTAACAATAAATATGAAAAAAAATATTAGGATGATTAACATAATTATGGCTTTTTGCACAACATAAACATGCGGATCGGAAATGGCGGGAAAACAAACTTCTCGCTTTTTATTTTTTTCCTGCTAATTTGCTGTCACTGCTGTCAACTTTTTTTTTTTAATTATCGATTAGGCCATTTTTTGTCTTTGATTTGTCAAGGTGGCCAACTAACGCGTCTAATCAGTCTATCAGCGGCTCAACAACTAGCAGACTGCTAGCAAGCGTTTATGAATCATACTTCTTGACAACCGTCTAACAAGCTTAATCAGTCTGCTAAGTAACAGACCGATCAAACCTCATTAAGGATTTTTTATGAATAAGGCTGTAAGTATTTATTATGAATAATAAATTAATAAATTACAGCTCCTAGTGAGTGTACATGCTATTGGCAACACCAACAAATAAATATTGGTTAATTATGAGTGGCAACACTGGCGCCCTCTCTCTTGCTTCAGCTCCGTCCGACTCTGTGAATCGTGTTTTCAGAATTAAATTAATTTTATTGTAAAAAAGGCCTTCCCCCAAGTTTAAAATCAGTGACATAAACCAGTGACCTGAATCTACTCTACACATGCATCGACTGCTTCGGAACTGTGGAGGGTCGCCCAGTAGAGCATGGAGCCAAAGGGTTGTCACGAACGCCGACGACGAAGCACACGCACTGCGGCGACCCGAACGCAATTCAAATTCAAATCATTGTTCAGTAAATAGGCCGCAATGGGCACTTTTACACGTCATTTTTAAACAACCAGCGCTTTCGGTGAGACCATCATTGCCAAGAAGAATGCGCCGCAAGAAACTTGGCAGAAAGTAATTTTTTCATAATAATATAATTAAGTATGCACCGGTGACAGCAAGTTGCCTAGCATGCGATACCGATGACTTTAATCTCCAAGCGGCTACCGCAATACAAATTCGTAGAGCCTCATAACACTTACGAATTTTTGTTGTCATAGTCGTTTTTAGGGTTCCGTAGCAAAAATGGCAAAAACGGAACCCTTATAGTTTAGCCATGTCTGTCTGTCTGTCTGTCCGTTCGCGGCTTTGCTCAGGGACTATCAATGCTAGAAAGCTTAATTTACACGAATATATATGTAAACTATGCCGACAAAATGTAACAATAAAAAATTCGAAAACATTGTTTTAGAGTACTTACCTACCTCCCGTAGACGTAAAGTGGGGGTGTTTTTTTTCTCATCCAACTTATAGTGTGGGGTATCGTTGGATAGGTTTTTAAAACCATTAGGGGTTTGCTAAATCGATTTTTCGATTCATCGAGCGTCCGTCCCCCCTTAAAATCTAAACCGGTGGGTGGAAAAAATTGAAAAAATTCAGGATGGTAGCAATTATACTTATCAAACTTACAAGGAAAACTGTAACGGTCAAGTTTTCTTGAGAATTATTAGTACCTAGTTTAGAGTAAATAGCAGCCTTAAGGAATAAAGTATACCTACTTAACTTGGAATATTCCGTACAAAACACGAAATCCTTAGAAAATAGAAACTGTTTTTTTTCGTAATGGCTACGGAACTCTATTTCGGGCATGTCCGACACGCTCTTGGCCGGTTTTTGTAGAGACTAAAATCATCAGTTGTTAAAGATTTACATACGTAGCCTTTTGTACGAAATGCCTTAGTATGCAAGTATGCTTAGCTTACAGTATTAATGCCGAGGTAGGGGTTACGTGATTTGAGCGAAACGAAACGAAACTGGTGACAAGAATCAGGTCACTGGTTACTAAAACCAGTGATTTTAGTAACTAGTTTATTTCACTGCCTGCGGTGACGCGTTCGGTGACAGTCACTTAACTGAATTAGAAATAAAACGAGTATTTGACGTAATATGTTACAAGCTATTGAGCTATATGACGTTAACACAGCATCGTTTTCGGTGTAATTTCAATAATTTCATAATCTAAGAATCGTTTCCTTGTGTTGTATAAAGTTAAGGTTATAATTTTTAGTCTGTGCTACTCGTGGCGTCTGTAACGTTAAGGCAAAATCGCATCACCACAAAAATAGCTCGTTACAAAAATCACCACTTGTCGCGTGACATGAAACCAGTGATTTGGTTATTCAGCCGTCATCAGTTACTGTATACAGTGACGTGATATAACGTCCACCTCTATGCCGAGGCCACGGTGCCGTGCCGTGTGCCGCGCCGACGCGTGCGTCAACTTCCGCGGCTCAAGGCCGGGGCTGCAGCAGCATCACCAGCCACTTCCTTGTTTGTTCACAAACCTCTTGACTTTCGCGTCTAATGGGCTGTTTGTTTAGCAATACTCGTAACGGACCGGCCATAAACTGCCCCGCGCACTTACGACGCTTGTCCAATAAATCCCCTGAAGGTTATCGCTAAGAGCGCCACTCCATTTGATTGGTATCAATCACGATCTGTATCATTATTTGAACGTGCCGTGTACGCTTTGATTGCTCCCCGTCTCAGGACTGATCGAGTTTGTCGGAGACTTTCTCGCATTGTTTGGCCGCCACCCGTTGTGTCTCGTCGTCGCTCACATTCAAGATCGCTTCAAGACAAGAAATACCTACATGCCTTTGAATGAAAGCAGTTCTGATGACGTAATGGTATTTGGAACAGATACCAAATACACTCATCGAAATGCCTTCGGGATATTTTTTTTTTCCAGACAGTTTAAAGCATTTCGTTACAAGCATACCTACTACTACGGAGTCAAAACATCAAATTTGTCGGAGTAATGTAAGTATACCAAGACTTATTTGATGTGTGCACCTATTTTTTTTTATTCGACTGGATGGCAAACGAGCAAGTGGGTCTCCAGATAGTAAGAGATCACCACGCCCATCAATAAGGGTATTGCAGACGCGTTGCCAACCTAGAGGCCTAAGATGGGATACCTCACGTGCCAGTAATTTCACCGGTTGTCTTACTCTCCACGCCGAAACACAATAGTGCAAGCACTGCTACTTCACGGCAGGATTAGCGAGCAAGATGGTGGTAGCAATCCGGACGGACCTTGCACAAGGTCCTACCACCTGCAAAATCTCAACCTCCTCAAATAGGTGCACATCTCAAATACTAGCTGACTTTCAGTCACCATCCAAATTGCTATACGTCATTCGTAAAGTTAACATAGAACACTATCTATGAAGCGTTAACTACACTACATATTTAAGTATGATAAAAATGATAATGATTCTGATTTATAACCGTTATAAGGAGGTGATTAGGGATAACAAAGACGTCGACCGAATTGAGCGCTGAATCACTAATTTAATGCAGAATCAATAATATTACGATATTAAAAAGTAAACTGCAAGCGTGCGCAAATATGTGCTATTTTTAATATGTAGTACGTTACGTTACGATAAAGATACTAGAATTGATTTTTTTAATGGTTACATCGTGTCATCATGATCATGAATTAAACTTAAAGTCTCTACCATCTACTCTAAGTATCTGATATACAATACAATACAATACAATACAATTATTCTTTATTAATCACCAAAAGCAGCACAGACATTACAAAAAAAAAATAGGTAGACAATAGGCGGTCTTATTGCTAAAAAGATATATCAATCTCAAATCACATATCAAAATGTCGATGTTACAAAAATTACGTCATGTATTCACACTTACTTCTGTTTTAACAGTTATACAGGCAGACATTTACAGTCAGTAAAGTTCTTTGGAAATATTTCAAGATCTTTTTTATAATGTTTAACAAATAAAATCATTTATCATTTAGGTACTTCCTCCCCATTATTATTCACGTGATGACAGCAACAACATCGAATGCTGCGTGGAGCAGTGATGCGTAAGTATAATATTATACCATGTTGTTGGCCCGCGGCCCGCGGTTACCGCCGTAGCGTGCTGTAACTGTAACGCCGCGCCGAAGCTTCCGTCATCTCGGACAAGTAATAATGACGATTTGGGTACCCGCGGCGCGTTACGTGGCGCGGGAACAGGCGACCGTTGCTAATGTAATGAAACAACAGTTTTGTAGGCAGCATCGTGTACCGTTCGTACAGTCGGGAAAGGACTCAATAGCAAAATAGCATAATCCATAGCCCAGTGCTTAGAGAACCTGACTACAATTAAAGTTTGAGATTCCAGGTTTGATCCCCGATCGGGTCAGATATTTGTACAAATGCAAATGTTTGTTCTCAAGTCATATGAATTTAAGTACGTAGTATAAGCCAATCCATAACACAAGTTTTGCTTACTTTGGGATCAGTCAATTGATGTCGATTGTCCGACATGTTTATTTTATTTATTAATTACTTTCTCATCTGATGAAGATGAATTTAGGTCTCAATGATCTTTGACTTTGAATTAGAATTAGAATTTTAATCTTCGGGTTAATTTTGTCGCTTAAATACTTTGAATTGTCTGCGGATTTTCTAATTACGTGCATACCTACTAACTCAATCGCTGAGAAACTCTGAGCCCTCCATGCTTCTTCAGTGACTTTGAACCTCTGTATAAGGCTTATACTGAGCGATAGCATTTCAGAGTCATACACATAACATCTTCTAATACGTCAGTAATTATCCTAATAGCTTGGTGTCTCTGGGTACTGCGGGTAGCGTCGTCAAGCGCGTCCCGGGCGCCGCGCGCATGGCCGTTGCGCAACGCAATTGATCGCTCGATAAAGGCCGCGCGTGCGACGCCAGCGTAAACACACAAGCATCCCTCTACGGCCTCACACAAGTACGACGGTCACTTGCTCAATGACAATTTAACTAAAAATATGAACGCTTTTACTGAGTGCTTTAATTACTCTATGTCCACACTCAGCTGCAGTCTACACGTAAGATTTATACTTAAAGGTTTTGCTAAAGGTAAACAATCACGAGACCATCCCAAAAGTATGTATGTAAACTCTTTATTGTACAAAAGAAAAGAAACAAAACACAATTGACAAACTTTGAGATACTTGTACAAAGGCGGACTTATCCCTTTAAGGGATCTCTACCAGTCAACCTTTGAGTAGATGAAAGGAGTAACCAGTTAGGGTCCGACAAAGAGTGAGTTTAAAAGTAAAAAATTGTGGAAGCTACTATACAGTCTTTTAAACAATATAATACATAAACTTCAATATAAATAAATCAATAAACTACTATATGTATGTGTATATAACCATAATACATATTATACATGCGAATATAAAACAAAGGAAATGTCCTCAAATATTTAAGGAGAAGGTGTAAGCCTCATCCTTCTCAAGCCCTCCCTGAGAGATCCTACAGTGGGAGATTGCGTGATGGAGGCAAACGTTGCGGTTAATTGGTGGATGCAGGTGGCAAATGTCGTTCATTCTTGCGTCCTGGCCTTCCAAGAGGCCTTTGTTCTACAGCCGACTTCTTCCGGCTTATGATGGTGAAGATTCAAGCGCAAGTCTACTTTAGGTTGCCAAAATGTGCATGCGAACCGCACACTGCTATTCCAAGAAAACTAATTCAGTAGAGTTGTGGTTAAAGAACTGAGTATTTTTCCAACAAAATAATAGTATATTGTTCAAAAAGGGACTAAAACAAGCCATAATGACACGAGATGTTTAGCCACCCGAGCAGTCGAGGGTGGCTATAGTTCGAGTGGCATTATGGTTGTTTAGTCTCGCGTTAAACACTCTACTTTTCACTATAAATGCGAGGGAAAAAAACAATGTTTTGTTCAAAATTAACAATAAAAAAAAATTGTTGCGCGTTTTTTTTCTTTTCCTTTATTGTTTATGAAGTGACGATTTAAAAGCTTGCATATTTAGCCAACAGTTTCAAAATTGAAAACTATTTTAAAACTAATTTGACTATGAATATAAATGAATTAATCCTTAATATAATTCAATAGATTCATAAAGGTTGTCATTAATTGTGTGTCACAAAATTAAATCGTGTTGTTTTAAACATTTTTGCACAGTTGTCATTTTGTGGTTATTTTCACGCCTAAAAATCCTCGATTCACAAACACCGTGTTGGCTGTTTAGGGGTTTACAACGTAAATTTAAAGAAATACTTTAATCCCTAGAGAATAAAAAGGAGCTTTATTCCCGATATGCAGATACTAAAGTAACATTTTAAGAGCATGAGAAGTGAAAACCTTTATTATGTTATGATGTACTTGGGAGTTCCGGTCATGCATTTTTGGAAACGTCAAGATGAGAATACCCCTGAAGATTATACAATCCAATTCTGCTCAAAGAACATAGAAGGCCCTGGACGACAGCTCTGAGCTCTGTAGTTCTGGATGCTTGAGGCCTCTGGCCTTCAAATGGTCCACCATCCCCCTGCCCCCGCCCGTGACGTCACCGCCTGACGTCACCGCCCATCCTCGTGCGCGCGCGCACGACGCGCGGTACTCACGCCGCTACTTACCTCATCGTTTATTTTTTATTTATGCCCAAGCCGCTTAACGCATTGTGCAATGCCTAATCAAAACGTGAAGGTAACAGTTTTTATGTAAAGTTTGAGTAATTACCGTGACACAGCGAAGCGGAAGTGTCCGCGAAGATTCAGCTGTTTTGTACACAACGACGATATTTTCAAAACAATTAATTGAATAGAATCTAAGATTGCCACTTATACTTAAATATAATAATATTTTTAGTAAGTACAGTGGAGTTTGATGAAATATGTATAAGTGAACACGACTCTGTTGTTAAGGGGGTCCATATCGGATCGCATACCTACTTATTGAAAGTCCGAATGTAATAAAGAATTAATGCAATAAATAATAATAATAATAATGTTTCTCAGAATGATCGTTTGTCATAACTCTTTTTTCTCAGAATTCATAAATTTTTCAGAATTGTTATAAAACAAACCTAACCTAACCTATTATAGTCTTCTATAGGGTGACCATTTTAAAACTTCAGAAAAATTTAAAGTTTCAGTGGAAAAATAATTAAGACAAATGATGATTTGGACAAAAATTACGGTAAGTATGACTTGCGAAGAGTATGCGAACTTTGGCGCTCCCTTGTTAAGGGCGTAGAAGCGTGTTCAGATATTTTTGAATGATTTTTTTCTTAGTAGTTTAAGAACTTCGACTGTTATACAAGTACATACATACTCGTACAGGACCTACATAGATTTGACGGATAGGCACGAACGCAAAAACACGACTAGTTATAATAACGAGCAATATCATTATAATATCTAATAATATCATCTTTTAAAGAGGTAGAGTTAGGTCACAGTATCTAGGAGAAGTTAACTCCATTTGACCTGTTGAGTCTTACTCACATAGGTACATCTCTCACACATGCTCGGGCTTCGACTTCACTCTACTCCTCGAGAGTACTATGACTTAGGTCACCACTCGAGTTTCTAATATTGGAGCTCGCTCGAACTCTATGGTCTAATGGTAATACCAAGTGTGGCGCAAACCAAGTAGGTTTGTAACCCATTCGTCGTTCAGCATGGCCGAGCGAGCAGCAACTTAACGGCAACTTGTTGCGAAGAAGCGGAAACCATCTCAACACACCATTATGTTCCGGTAAACAATGCGTGCTCGCAATCAGTTATCAGCAGATCAAGCGCTGAGGCGTGGCGAAGAGGGGGGGGGGGGAAGGTCAGTGAGCCAGCGGGGTGAAGGGAAAGTTGAAGGTTAGCTGCTGCTGACGACAATAACCGAAGATTTATTGCCAATTATTGATACAATAGAACTTATTCAAGGTCATGATTAAGGTCATGGCCTGAGTCCGTTCTATCTCTTTTACATATTAATAAGCGAAATGAGGGTTAAGGTGTCCCCCTTCTATCGACATGAAGGCTTCAGCTGATCAGAAAATGCCCGCGCAATAAATTTGAAAAAGACGACGATTGACTCGGCTCATACCTCGGCCGAACGGTTCCGCGTCAGCAGACGTGGGGCTGCCTCGAGTGAAGTGGTCACTGTGGAAAAAAATGTACGGGAAGTCTGGAATCCAATCCAAACCTGGGCGTGCCGTCGCGCGCTTTTGAACCCCCTGCATAGACGCAGTGACACGCCGGGGCGTTCAGTTTGGGTTAGTTGGGAACTGCTGCTTAGATAGTTAACATTATGAAGTTGACTATGGCTGACAACTTGACGGCAAACTTGTGAAACCGAAACAGTTCAAAAACGGTGCGGACGCCGTCCTAGAACCTCCCACAATCCATGACCTCTTTCGTCATCTCGAAAATACACTGAGAAAAAGAACGTTATATCGTGAAAAGGTGCGGTGGCCGGAAAATTAAAAGCCTATTTACATATCTACAAATTATTTTGAATACGTGACAGCGCAGACCTTGCTGCTACCTGCAATAACTTCTAATTAAACGTAACCTCGCGTAACCTTTACGTAAGCTTTATCAGCGCGCTAATGAAACAAAATAAATACGAGATGGCATCGTTGCCGCGCGATGCAATCGGGCGCAATGGCGGGAACCGATTGTTTACTTCTATTTACAGCCGAGCTGCAGCCTGCGTGCGAGAATAATTATTATGCTACTCAGTTAAATAAAGATATGATATTGTTATATAATACTACCTACCGGTAGGCTAGGGGTTTGTCCTAGCGCTGCCTCTAGCCCTGGATTAAGGTAGAGCGAGATAGTCAGCACCACTTCCGCGCCTCTCAAAAAGCGCTATTTATAAAAAAATAGCTTAATTAATTAGCTTTTGGAGAAATTAAAAGTTTTGCGCTGGAAACACGAAAAATGACGGCCCTTGCTATCTGGCACCTATAGAACGACCGCTCTTCTGGCTCTACCTCTACCCCACGGCCAGCGCTGTCCCGACCCGTGGCTTCTCCAGCAGAGGGTCGTGTGTTCAACCATAGACTCGCTCTGAGTTTTTCGATAAAAGAAAGCGTCTCGAGGAATAGGGGTGTACAAAACAGTGCTATGACAAATAATGCCATATCATATTACATCTCATAAAAGTCATAAACTAGAATATCTCAGAATCATTTTGAAATCACATCACTCGGCCGTAGCAATGTTTACATACAACTTATCAAATTATCACGCTATGTTACAGTCAGACATATTTACAACCAGTGGTTTAGTGCCTCATCGTTACAGTTCTTATGTCTGATGAGATGTCCTATCTCGGCACTGAAAGAACATCGTCAGCATTACTTTGATCTCTTTCACTGCGTTGAAGTTGGAAAGAAACTCTCGCAAACGAGCAAAACGATAGAATAATTACTCTCACACTGAATCGAACGGATACTGAGTCCGAGTGATGTTTAGTGATGCTTGTTTTATCCGTACAATACATTGCGTGGCATGCTAAGTAGTAACAGCATGTGTAAGGCGGCCTTAAAGGTATGGATCGCTTTATAGCCATGGCGCGATCGTGTTTCTAGATCACGTGACATTTATGGAAATGAATGAATAAAGAACTATCAACGAATGGTCGTTCATAGTTCTTTATTCCACCACCACACCATCATCCCGACCGATCTACGCCTGCCGCCGCGCGTGCGTCGCGGCGCGGGTGAGTGGCCGGCGCGCGCGGACAATGCGCCGGAATACCCATTATATAATTTAATTTAATTAAACAGTAGGTTCCGGCTGCTGACGCTACGAAGGGTTCCATGACCCGGAACCGAGATCCACTGGATTTAGTGCGGATTAGGGTTCAACATTCGCAGTCACTTTACTGGACCGCTTCGCAAATTATTTTCTCGGTAACTTTTTTATTTGTTCGGGGAAAAACGAGCAGACGGGTAACCAGCAGGGCTACTCCGAAACTCGAAACTCGAAGTTCGTGTCATGCGGTCCCTCTCGCTCTCGTATCAAATAGTATAAGTGTCAGAGGGACCGCACGACACGAACTTCGAGTTTCGAGTTTCGGAGTAGCCATGCTGATGGAAAAGAATCACTGCCCCGCCCATGGACACGCACAACATAATTCAGTTACGAATTTGTTACCAGCCGGCGGTTTGAGAAAGGACTCGTTCGCTCGTCTAGAAAATCGCTTTGGAAAAACCTACTGACTTAAAATCGGTTATTCCGTTTTATATACTTACAGAAAATTAGCGTCAAACTGTGTTATAACACCCCTCTTTTTACGTCGGGGGCTAAAATTAAACAGAGCTTTCAAATTTAACTTCAGCAGAGCGTTAGTACAAGCCTTGGTACCAAGTTAAGAGGCCGCAACCGCAATGAGTACTTCGATTGCCGTCCATAATTTGGGACGCTCTACAATTTTTATGACAGTTTCTACACCTGAATGAAACAATAAGTGTTAAATAAAAGCTTGTTAATGGGTAAGTAGTAACGCTAACGACAGCCATTGCTGCAGGTTAGTCGACCCGTACAAAACAATGACAACTAAACGGCAGTTGTTTTTCTTTCTGTCTCGCGCGGCTTGCGCGTCCGCCACAGACGCGTAAAGGTAAGGAAACTAAATCAATAGAAAATACGGGAATTTGGAATACGGAAAACGGAATTCAACAGGAGAAGATTACTAAACGGCAGTTATCGCTCAGCCCGAGCTTCGCGCTTGAGCGCACGGCACGGTTCGAAGCTTCCGACTGATGCTGGACATACACGATACGGTTTGCTGGGGAGGTCCTCTGTAGGTACGTGTGTACGGTCAAGGACTTTAATTTTTTTTATTTATTTCTCATAGGTATGACATACACTTGCTTACTGTACATATCCACTCGCCAAACTGATATTACAGTTTGTTGGCGAGAACGCGCTCGTTACAATTTAATTATATGTAACTACCTATTTGTTTAAACATGCATCCAAATACAAAACACACTAACAATTCATAACCCATCATGGAACCTTTTTAAAGGAAAAGTCATTGCGATTTTCCTTGTAAATGAATGCGATGTTTACTGTAAAATGTTTCCATGGTAGCTCATGAATTAAAGTCCTTGACTGAACCTATGGGAAACAACTTGTGCAGTTTTTTTCGCCTGTGCAGGCGACTGGAGCAAAACTAAAAATGAAATCTTTTGAGTGATACTGTATATGGTAAACTGAAGACTGTTCCGGTACACCGGAACGTCCCCACACACGCAGTTTGACCTGCGCAGGTAACCTCTCCGGCAAACCGTAACGTGTATAGCAAACTTAACTACGAGTATTTGGCAAAAACTGCGAGAGACTTTTGCGGGAGGCACTCCACAATGCATCGCTCACATTACAGCATTGCGCCAGCGCGCCGCACCCAGCGGTTATCACTTTATTACCAGCTTCCGCTTACATGGTTCCCATTTTCTACCAATTATTCAGGTATTAACGTATAATTTGATAAGTTAATAGCGGTCGTGTTACCACGCACGCTCGGCCATCGCACGAGTTAAAAGCCTCGTTTAGACGTACACATTTCTGTGTTTCGTGATGTGCAATAAATAATAATTGTGTTGTATTGTAGGATATCGTGTGAGCTGCAGCACATTGCTGTTTGATTGATCAGCAATACCTATAGCAGTATAGCAATTATACTCGTAGCAGTATTATGCTAAGCCAGTGACCGATTACCAACCGCGATGACATGACACTATTTTATCCTTCGTGTTGTCTATTTGCAATAATTGTCGTGTCTTATGATACTCATAGTCAAAATACCACGCGCAGGACCTTATCACGCTACCACACACGAGTAATATTTACCTCGACGTTTCGGCAACATTACAGTGACCGTGGTCACGAGTAGACTCAACCGTGGTGTTGCCGAAACGTCGAGGTAAATATTACTCGTGTGTGTTAGCGTGAAAAGTCCCGTGCGTGGTATTTTGACTATGAGTGAAAATCACGAAAGTTTAAGACATTTCTTATGATACTGTTTGAATAAATGAATTTTTAATTTCTTTCTTTGTAGGTATGTCTATACTCGTATTTAGCTGCGACATCGGCTTTATTTAAATGCATGCACGGCGGCCGGATGCAAAGGTGCATTGCGTTGCATTCGTGTTCTTCTCGTGTTGCAACGCGAGTGCATGCGGTCCTGGGATGCTCGGACGCAGCCTCGGAGCCCCGTAGGCGTGGATTGCACAAGCGTCTCATCACGTCATGTCCAGATCTCACGTCGCACATAACCTAGTAGGTATCTTATTGTTTAGTCTTTCTTCACCTCACCTCTCTCTTTGTCGCGTAGTCGTGCCGGCACGCGGCAGACGCCGGTTATTTACGGCTTAACCAGCGCTATCGAATCACATTAATTACATTAATCAGCGATTCAAAATGGCGCGCGTGAACGGAAAGCATTTCCATATGCAGACGAAGCGTTTGTTTGCTCAGTGGCGCGGCGCGGCGTGTCAAGCGACCGCTAATCGCAAGTTCCATTTTAGAAGCTAATTATGCTTTTGGTTTGGGTTAATTTATTTGCGAC
Organism: Choristoneura fumiferana; assembly: GCF_025370935.1. Classification (NCBI taxonomy): domain Eukaryota; kingdom Metazoa; phylum Arthropoda; class Insecta; order Lepidoptera; family Tortricidae; genus Choristoneura; species Choristoneura fumiferana. The sequence goes on along the minus strand of NC_133480.1, from coordinate 1,266,242 downwards.
CTTGACGTTTTTGCGCGGCCGCATGCTTTTTGCAAACTTCGGCGTGATTAGCGATGCTGGAAGGTCGTGACGACTGCGCAGGATGAGGCAAATCATTCGTAATGTGGTCCCTAGACGGGCAAAATAGCTGCCCAAGCATTTAAGTGTACGAGGCATGCTTGACGCATTGCCAATTTCCGCGCTGGTTTCTCTTAAATATGCTCATATAACTAGTCAAGCATCTTGACAGACGTTGCAAGAATATAATTGTATGAGCTCTCAAGCGTTTCACCACAGAATAACTAATAGTATCTACTACCTTTCACCCCGTTTTCCGCGTGTGTTACGAAAATCGACTTATAATATGTTCGACACCTAAAAATCTTTACCACCAGCACGTAAGGTATTTGCAATTGGTTTTAGTTCTAGCACATCAAGCTTCATTCTACACAGTAAAAATTGCATGACGTGCATGTGCATGTCAAGTCAAGCAACATTGACCGTCTGGGGCTACTTATGTTGTGTGTTAGGTGTGTTGTATGATGTTTGTATGTTAGGTAGGTATGTTGTTCATTTTCAATTTTCCAAATGCCGCGCCGTGACCTTTTACATTCGCGCGGCTCGGCGCATGCGCGTGTGACAGATCTACAGTTTACAAAGAACGTAAGTGACAATGCGTGACAGAGTATGTACATATTGGCGAATCGACAGAACTAACCTACTTAAATAAAGCTGTATTCCTGGCCTACTGACTGAGTCGTGTATGGAAAACCACAAACGATTTCTACTGTATTGTTTCAAAACTAGGTAATCTTTTCACTTTGATGATAAATTTGCTACCGACCCATTTTTGGCTACATGCTCTGATATAAATATCTCTTAAAAATAATAAATAATAAAGTATGACGATATTTTATACATACGTCATTTATAGTATTTATCTACTTTGTTATTTTTAGGATATTCTTCTAGGATATTTTAGGATACTCACTTGTAGGTACATACATACATGTGTGATATTTCTGATAATAAATATTCAGTACCTACTTAAAAAAAGACTATTGGTGTGTCCGAGGTTTTCAGTAAATATATGAATTAATTACCTTGTTTATAGTTTCCATGTTATGAGTATTTAGATGAGTACCTAGGTAGGTACTTGTACTTACTGCTAGCAGCATAACCTACTTTCATCCTAGCAATAATTGCGAGTTTCCAATTGAATTTAAATCAAATTAAACGGTCAGCATACCTATTATTTGATATTGTATAGCAATCGACTCGCCAATAATGTTATCTTGACGGGTCATTTCTTGACGTCATCACACCGTGACGCCCTTAGGAGACGACGACTTACTGCATTTCAATTTCGAATTATAATCTCGTTGGCGTGTGGATTATAACTAGGGTTGCCATGCCTCAGGGTTTCCACGGATTCATCCTAGTTTATTTGTAGTCTGGGTTTTTCACCATTTAATCCAGTTAAATTAGCGCTAAATCTTGAATTAAGAAATAGTAAACTGAATTTTCCTATACTTTATCGTTCTGAAAGTTGTTTCAAAATTGTCCCAAAATCTCGTGCCCGCGACCTGAGTTATTCAAGGTGTTTAGGTCAAATACCATTTTTTGCGATTATTATGTCGGTTTCTAGTGCTTCAATGCTGTTAGCATTTATTATAAAAATTGTAAAAGAATGCAAAATTTATGACAATTTTACAAGTAAGTATTTAATTTTTTTTTTAATACGCTCAACTATTTTTGAGATAAGAGTGATCCGCATCAGGTGATCTTGTATAAGTATGAAAAAAAAAGCATCAAGGCGTCGAAAATTTTCTTCTCTACTGCCGTCACCCGGAGTGCCGCATTATTAGAGCTGTTGTTGGTTAATGTCATGCCGTCATCTCATCAGTTACGCAACCTGCACAATACAGTTCCATCAATACGAGTGTCAAGCTGAGATGGGATAGAAAGGTCACGTACCAGCCAATTATTAGCGCGTTTCCAAATGCTGTGACCCCACTCGGAATGTCGGAATGCCGAGTTGTTGAATTGGTAATAACGGTATGGATCGACAATGTAAATTAGCTTTTATTAAATTACATAATGGAATGACAATTTACGGTCCGAGGGTTGCCGACGGTGCTGGCTGAAAATCAGCCCTGGGGTGTTCTTAACGCTTCAGCATTATGCTGAGCCAGTGTCCGATTCATAACCGCAATGACACATACTCGTACCTTTGTGTTGTTTATTTGTACCTAATAATATTGTTGTCTTGTGTTGTGAATAAATGTATTTTCTTTCTTTCTTTACAATTTCAAGTTAATAAAATACAGCATGCTTACTAATAAGTATAATTAATTATTATAAATGCAAAAGTAAGTTTGTTTGTTACGATGGTAATATAAAAAAGTTATATGTAAAAGAGCCTTTAGCGGCCTACTTACTGAAAAAACGTCATGATCTGAGAAACTGCTTATTTCGACAATCCGTTGCTCATACGAGTATACGAGCGATATTCAAATATATTGCACATGTTTTTCCACATAATACAACAATTATGTACCTATTAGCGAATATTGCTCGCCGCTCCCGTGCATAGTCGGCGATAACAGTTTATAGAGCGCGTTCCAGACGGTTGTAAGCTAGCGTCCCAACCCCTGTTGACCTTGCTTGTTGCCATCCATGTAACTAGACAGCAGTTGTAAATTAAATTTCCAACACGACCTTCAATTAAACGTCCTTGGCAGACAGGCGCTATGTTATGCTACTGATATGCTAGCTCGTTGGCGCGTGGTTGTAAACCGTATCTATAGCCGAAACACAATCCGTGGTTGTAAACCAAGTTCCAACCAAGGTCACCGCTCTTGGGACGCTGGTTTACAGCCGTCTGGAACGCTTACTAAATGACTGCGGAAGAGTTCAATGAGGCCGAAGGTTGGTCACTGGCGTGTGTTTAACGCACGCAACACGTGTGGGGTCGTACGTGACGCAGCGTCTTCAGTCGGAAGTCACGGCTGGCACGACGCTCTCAGCTACGGCAAAGATTAAGTAGCACTTGTAGCTACATATTATGGATTCATATACTTAAATATTTAAATAGCATCTCCTCAAAATACATCTTAAACACATCTGAAGCACTCCTTCAGCACCTATTTAAATTGTATTGGGACATAATTTAAAAAAGTGAAATGTCATAAATGTGCGTGTTGGCAACACAGTTCATTCTCTCACCTCTGACACTTTTTTTCGTAGCCTCTGACCAAAGACCTCTGACCTCAGACCGACCCAGTACGTACTTATTAAAAATTAGTAAAATAAACCACTGAAGACCCTACGAATTATCTTAATTTAACAACAATACAAATATAGTTGCTTAGTTTCCACGTATTTCGATTCCCAAAAGGTTCTCTAAACAACAACTCATTCAAACACTTGAGGCGGATAACTTCTTTGAGGATAAAAACAACCTAAGTACATAGATGCAAAGTCCTTCACCTTTAAGGTCATCTAACTTCATAGATATTCATACAGCACGACATAGGGCACGACGTTTTAGTCTCGGCGCCAGTTCCGTGTGATGCCATCTACTAAATTGTAGCTAAAAATGTTGCTCAAGTCACTCATTTCGTACCCTAGGTACATACTATACCTTACTCGACACTTTTAAAGAAAGAAAGAGAGATTTATTTTGGCTCCATAAGTACCACCATCTCACAGCGCCTTATTTTAACGGTTGGCATGCAACGTAACCTCGAGACTACCGATGCCGTGTAGAGGTGACATAACATAACAGTCCCGGTAAACAAACTCTCGCAAATATCACGATTTCCGTCAAATGTTTACATTTTCAGCAAACACAGCTATCTCTCACATTGACACGAGGTAAACAAGACGCGTAGAAACCGGTGTTTTTGTTTCCATCAAAAGCAGTGTCAGTACATTTCCAGAAGGTACCTATTTACTACTAATGATGTACTAATGTTATACCGGGTGGGGCCTATAATATGAGCAAATGATTAAAACATATTATGATTGGTTTTTTGGAGTCTTTTTGTATTTTTTATTTCAAATCCAAATTTGTTACTTTTACGGGTATCCCGTGAAACCATATCGAAAATACAAACTGAGACATGGATGCAGAGAAAAACCAGAAAAAGAGACCAGCGCTGGGAATCGAACCCAGGTCCTCAGCAATCCGTGCTGCGTGCTGTAACCTCTACACCACCGCTGGACAGGAATCTAGACACGAATTTTTCCAATGCATACATATCTCAGATTGCTTATTTCTACTACGCTACTTATGCTACTTAATCATAATTTGATTGCTTAGTAGCGACATCTCTTGTCTGGGTGAGCGGTTGGTTCCGAAAGAGTGTGACGTCTCTCGATGAGTGCGGAACATAGATGCAATGAAAGTGCGTCAACGGAATTTAGATGCAGTCTGATTGCGCCTGCCACCCTAGCCTGTCAAACGGATACTAGCGCCACCTAGCCTGCACAGGAACTCCCAATGTGAAAGATTAGGAGCGGTCACACCGCTGCTTATTAAAAAACGTTGACGGTACGGAATCGCGTGACGCACGTATACGCACCGCTTTTATCGCATGCCCTCCACAGTCCACGCCGCTGCTCAAAATACGCAGACGGTGCGGAATCGCAGTGACGTGCCGCAAACGTCACGACTTTTGGTCCACCAGCTTGGTCTCTAGAGCGTGCGGTAAAGTCCTGACGTTTATGGCACGTCACTGCGATTCCGCACGTCTTTGTATTTCGCGATTCCGTACCGTCATCGTTTTTTAAGCAGCGGTGTGGCCGCGGCCTTTATGTTGAGTCCAGCCGTTAGACCAGCGCCGGCGCCGGCAAGTCGAACCTTCACACACAGCTCGTAACCCATTGAGGACGTGGAACTCCTCAGCCGGCTGCCCCGGTGTTCAGTACATAAAACAACAAGTACATACCTACTTACCCTACTCGATTTAGCATGACTATGTTTGATTCCGCACATTATGTTTGTTCCGTTGCGTGATAAGTTTGATTACAGAGCAGTGTGGCTTCCTATCAAGTCTTACCACATTACGGTCAGCTTTTATCATCATCATCAATCATCATATCAGCCGTAAGACTCAGAAGACATTAGTGATACACTTGCTTAGAAAAATGTTTGCAATGTATACTACAAGCGTGCTTAGGGGATGAGCCACACACCACAAATAGGGCCAGAACAAAAATTCATCCCCATATTACGTGTAGGGGAGGTACTTGCCCCAAAAAAATTGTTCTTAATTTTTTTTATTTTACAACCTTGTCCACGTGGACATACATTTATAAATAAATATCCATGCAAAATTATAGCTTCCTGGCACTAACAGTCTCTAAGCTAAGCCGCGGACAGACGGACGGACAGTTACCCGTACATTATAGCGAAACTACTGTATAAAGGTTCCTTGTAACTTAGGACTACGAAATCCTTAAAATGTTTTCTATCCAATATGACCTTTCAGGTGGCTACTGAAGAGAGTCCTGAATGATTCCGAAAGGTATAAATTAGTCCCACAATGTTTATCGGTCAGCGATCCGCGCTTGGCAACCGCCAGTGGTTGACATTGGCGCGTTACATTACACTACGTAATTATATAGTGTTACATTACAAGCTGCGCGGTTACTGACATTGCTGCGAGGCGCAGACGCGGGCCAGCAATAAAGAGTTCCTTCGTATGCTGCGGGGCTACTACAAAATTCGGAGTTCGTGTCGTTCGGTCTCTCTGACACTCATACTATTTAATACGAGATTGAGAGAGACGGTACGATACGAACTTCGATTTTTGAATTTCGGAGTAGGCCCTCTGGGTGAAGGGAGACGTAAGAGGAGCAGGAACAATCCTACCCTACCCTCTTAGTAGGTAATAGTAATTGATAATGGGTCGTTCACAAGTAAAATCCCCACACCTTTAACCTGTCCTCTCCCAGAGGCACAAATTTGTGCCCTAATTCCTTTGATCCTGTTATCCTGGGAGATGACAGATTAATTGCAGATTGACCAGTGTAGGTATGATGGTCCTGCTAACGTCTCCCGAACAGGGCTGCCAGGTCTTTTTCGAATAAATACCCAACAGTGAGCAAAAAAAAACGCTTCCAACGCGCACGAAGCGGCAACATCGAGTGTCGATTGCGTAAAATCTGACAGTTCAATCGGTTATCAGGGAGAAAAATTTACTTATCAGAAATAAAAATACCGAACCGCCCATACTTCGGTATTTTTGTTATACCGAACACCGAACACAGTGCTAAAATACCGAACGGTTCGGTAAAATACCGAACACCTGGCAAGCGCTCCCGAAACACCAACTCAAGAACACGTAAAAACCAGGCTGACTAACTTAACTGTTTACGCAGAAACTGTTTTGAAGTGATAATCATTTACGGGAATATGAGCGCACGTGTGCGCGCCGTGAGATTTCATAGGTACCTTTGCTGTCTACTACTCTACTAGATCTAGTGGCGTGGCATTTTGACAATTAGATTCCTAGCTACCGGTATGTCTATTTTTTTTCTCTTTACGTATATTCTTCTTAGGATCGGCACCCACTATCGGCACGGCATGGCAAGGAATCCTTCGGCATACCTACGCGCAGACGCACACTGACGGCAATTATTGCCGAGGAGTTTTCAGGCATTTCGAAATCTGCTTAGGAATGCCGAGGAGTTCTCAGGGATACCTACATTGCTCTAAGTGACGGTGTCTTCAAGCAAATGGCTGCGCGCACGGCGCGGGGTGCGTGCCCCTAATAGCCAGCCGAAACTATGGGTAGCCGAGGGTTGGGTCCTTAGGTATGCCTTACTCTACCGAGGACTTCCGAGGTATACCTTGACAGTCGTGCCCTGCGATGCAGTGCCAATAGTGGGTGCCGGGGCCTTATTAGTCAGTCTGTGGGCCTATTTATTCGTATAAAAGATTGCGTCAAAAGTAGTCGCTATACAAACCCATTGGCGTAGAACCCTCGAACTGTGACATGCGATTGTAATAACGCTTGCAGCACCGTAAGGGGTTTGCCAACGAAGCACCACGCCATGACGAGCGCGCGGGGCATGGGGCCGATAGGCCGCCGCGACGCTCCGCTGCCCTTAGGCGGAGTAAGCAACTGCCTGGAGTGCCTGCTGGCACGTACCACGAAGTGCAAAATTCGAACTTCTTATCTTGCCGTCCCGCTATTACGCTTAATATTTTACAAGCTTTTATTTAGTTTCACCTGCCCCGTTGTCTGTCTGTCTGTAATGAAATCTTGCAAGTTAAATTCGACCAACTTCCAGTAGCTTGATTGACTTGAAATTTGGAAGTATAAGTACATAAGTAGATTGCGTGAAAATGACAATACAATAATCTGGTAGTGACATCCTGAGGTGGTAGTCCGGCCAGGATGTCTCCACAGAACAGAACTCTTCAACGATTAATGGCATCGACTTGAAATTTGGTATGCAAATGTAGTTTGGGTGACAATGCAAGTACAGTCAACAAACTTGTATTAAAAATGATTTTTTTCCCAAAAACTTATTTAATACGCGAGGGACGTACGATACGAACTTCAATTTTCGAATTTTGTAATAGACCCCATATCAACTAGGGGCCCGCGCGTGCACAAAGGAAACTTGAACCGTTTCATATTGTAAATTTTGAAATTGAAAAATTTTACGCGGATTTTTTAAAAAATAACTGAGCTTTTCCACTGATTAAAGCTACAAAATATTACGAACGTAAGCTTTCCAATATAACCCTCGAGAGAGCTTTGCACAAACGCAGCGAGCTGCGAGATGACACCGTTATGCAACTTTAGCAAGCACACAAAAGCTAACAAGCAGGTCGTAGAGTAAGGAACAATGTGCCTAACGCGTGCCTTTACTTGGTTTGGATAGGTATTTAACTAAATGTAAACAAACTTCAGCTGCCAGATTTGGTACATTCAAGGATTTTAAACATTTTACTTATCTATCATTGTAATACAAACTAGACTAGCGTATTTCAGTACAGAAATGGAAATGTTTAGATAGTTTAATGGGGGAATTTCAATATTTAAGACAACAATTGACGATGTTTTGTTTACATTTAGTTAAATACCTATCGAAACCAAGTATAAATATGAAGAGCCGTCCTAATGGATTCAGGATTCATTACACTCCTATTAAGCCCAACGAGTTACCAATTTATACTTGTAATCGATTCACTTGTGTAAAATTATTCAGTAAATGTCATTTAAGCGCGATAAATTTATTTAAGTGTGCTAAACTAGTTTATTTCCATTTGATTCGCATCTGTACGAGTATTAGACTGATTAATTGCAATTGACTGTAATTTCAAGCTACCCTTGAAAGTAAACTAGATATCGCCACTCACTGTACCTACATTATGTTCGAAGTTATATTGGTACAGTTACAGCGGCGCACGCGCATTGTGCCACGCCGCTCCATTAGCCAAACGACGGTAATCCGAACCCCCGCGGACAGCGACATCTCTCGATTACACAACGCACGCTTACGAAAACGATCGTGCGTTCGACTCCCTGTTTGAACCAAATACGTCAGTTGCACACATAACGACTCGCTCGACTAGCTGCCTAAAAACTAAGTTTAGACACGCTAGCCTGGCCTCTCTATTGCATAGTGCTAACTTTTATTACTTTTATGATCATTATACCGGCATAAAATACCTAAGTAGTGGTTTACCCAAAAACCAATAGTTTTTAAACTGTGGCGCGTGTGTGCACGTATTTAGACGTTGATTCTGCACAAGGTCTCTGCTCTGACCGTATAATTTTCAGTTTTTAATTATTCAAGGTTAACATTACATAATACGAGTATTTGCGACGGGATGTGGACCGCGTTACGTTCAATGCGACGCGTCGAAATATCGGGAGCTAATTAAAGATAATAATGGCTTCCATCGCGCAACAAAATTATCCTTCATCATCATCATCCCAGCCTATATACGTCCCACTGCTGGGCACAGGCCTCCTCTCAGAACAAGAGGGCTTGGGCCATAGTTCCCACGCGGGCCCAGTGCGGATTGGGAACTTCACACGCACCATTGAATTTCTTCGCAGGTTTGTGCAGGTTTCCTCAAGATGTTTTCCTTCACCGCAAAGCTCGTGGTAAATTTCAAATGTAATTCCGCACATGAATCGAACGGTGCGAGCCGGGGTTTGAACACACGACCCTCTGTTTGAGAGGCGATGGGTCAAACCACTAGGCCACCACGGCTTCAAAAATTATCCTTACCTACTAATATTATTAACGCGAAAGCGTCTGTAGTTTGTTCCACGTGTACGCCTCAGCAGAGCGGAACCAAATTGTTCTGAAACTTTGCAATAGAAATTGTTTTTTTTTTCCGGACTGCCGAAGGAGGGTTACTGTATAAGGAGTCCTTATATCCCGAAAAATAGCTGTTCGAAAATCGATTAAGTAATATACTACGTGATTAGCCGATTGATTTACACGTATTTACATAAATCGGCTAATTGTAATTAGTACTTAAGTACCTACAATACAACATACAATTTTACTATAGTAGACAGACAGTGTAAATAAAAAAAACTAAGTAATTAAATTAACGCTAGTTTTAATATAAAATTCCTCAATCATAGTGGTGTTGTATAGTATGAGCAATTAAAAAGATTAAGGAATACATAGAACGTTATTTGGACTTTCTCTTTTATTACATTTTATTTCATTTTCATATAAGCTATTCTACAACATCTTTAAAGGATAAACGATTATGAAGTTAGTGTTACAGGTTGCAGAAGCATCAGTATAGATGTGCGCCGCCGCAGTGGCAGGCGCAGGCGGCGCGTGCGCATTAGAAACCGCGCGCTGCGGGTCACACGATTCAGAGAAGGAAAGTCATGTGCAGCCACCAGTACGCACAACGTGACATTAAGCTTGAATTTGTTATTATATTTTTATGGTTTCTAATCTTGCGAGTGTACTTGGTTGTTTGTAAGGAATATAATACCGGTTGCGGCCTGCTGCGCTGCCTGCGCAGGCGGCGGAACGACGACGCGTTAGTGCGCTTGCTTCTGCACCCGAATAGATGCAAAACGTGGCTGGATTAATTGAAGAATTCGAACTTCGTATGTTGCCGTCCCGCTGACGTTAGCTTTATGTAATACGAGCGTGAGAGGGACGGTAGGATACAAACTTCAATTTTCGAATTTCATCAGTCACACCTTTCAGAAGTGGTTAGCCTAGTGGTTTAACCTGTGGCCTGCCAGGCAAACGGTCGCGGGCTCGAGTATAAGTTCGCACTTTCTGAGTTTTTGTAACTTATACCTACGAGTATGCGTAATTATATTGGTAATTTACGACGAGGTAAAATATCATGAATGAGGAAGCACTCATACGAAAAAAAACAATGATGTTTACGTTAAAAATAAAAAGAGCTGAGTGTTCGAGTTTGCTTTTAAATTAATCTTAGTGAACAGCAAACTTCAGCAAACCAGCCAGTAGTCTACACTCCACGCTACCAACTCTTTTAAAATATCTGTACTTGAAGGTTTTTTAGATTTTGGAATTATAATTGGTTTTTTTTTGGAGTCTTTTTGTATTTTTTATTTCAACTCCAAATTTGTTACTTTTACGGGTATCCCGTGAAACCATATCGAAAATACAAACTGAGATATGGATGCACAGAAAAACCAGAAAAAGAGACCAGCGCTGGAATCGAACCAGGTCCTCAGCAATCCGTGCTGCGTGCTATAACCCCTACACCACCGCTGGACAGAATCTTAGAAACGAATCCTATGCATACATATCTCTGGTTACCAGACAGGACCTGGGTTCGATTCCCAGCGCTGGTCTCTTTTCTGTTTTCTGTATCCTATCTCAGTTTGTATTTCGATAGATTTTGGATTACAAACTCGGAAAATATTAAATCTTCAACATGATCATCCATTAGACATAGGCCTTCTCCGAGTGCCATTGCGCCCTGTCATCGGCTTGACGCAAATCTTCTTGACAGTTTCAAATTTAATAAAATCCTTTTAAGTCGAATAGAAAGCTCTACTCTATTTCCGACGGCGGACTTACGGCTTGTTGTAAGTATTATTAGCGTCCAGTGCCCTTAGTGTAGTGCTATAACGCCTATAACCTAACCAACAAAAAGTAGGAAAACTCCCGACTTTGTCACTTCAAAGTTCAATATCTCAGAAACGGCTGAACCGATTTTGATGAAACATATCTAAGAACCATTGCTAGAAAATCTGCTTTTAATTAAAAAAACCGCATTCAAATCGGTCCACCCGTTTAAGAGCTACGGTGCCACAGACAGACACCCACATAAACACACAGACACACATAGCGGTCAAACTTATAACAACCCCTCTTTTTGCGTCGGGGGTTAATAAAACGACACAAATCATACGCTTCCTGCCGGTAATCCTAGTTAGTAATGGACATCAGGACGCTAATTTCATTAATAGAATTTCTTATTTAATTACATCTCGACGAACGTTTTACCTAAACTATCTAAGTAAGTAATAACTATCTAACTAACTATCTAAGTTTGTGTTTTTGAAACTGGCAGGAAACTGATAAACACGTGTTTCCTCTTAACGATCAAAGTTATCTCATTTTTGTTGAATTTTGAATTTTAACTTTAAAAAAATGAGGGCAAATTTGTTAAGAGGAAATACGAGTGTTTATCTGTTTCCTGCCAGTTTAAAAAATCCAAACCTAGATACTTAGGTATAATACGAATGGCAATCAAACCGATAATGACACTTAATTACTGTAGAATATAACACTCCAAATATGTTCTAATGGAAACGAGAGTTCAGTCAAAATCATTTCGACAAAGAAAGTGGTCAATAATCAATAATAATTTACTTTAATTTCCTGTTCTTGTGCCTACTGCTGCATCGTATTAAAATAAAGTTGTAATCTACAGGGAAAATCTGGCTCAAAATATTTAGAATGTGAGAAAACATGGCAGCAACAGGTGCAAGTATTATAATATTATACCTTTCCCCAACGTAAATTTGGAAAACCCCCGACTTTGTCACTTCAACATTCATTATCTCAAAAAACGGCTAAACCGTTTTTGATGAAACACGTCTAAGAACCATCGCTAGAAAACCAGATTTCAAATAAAAAAAACACCCGTTTAAGTGCTACAGTGCCACAGACAGACACACATAACGGTCAAACCTATAACACCCCTCTTTTTAACCCCCGACGCAAAAAGAGGGGTGTTATATATTTGACCGCTATGTGAGTCTATGTGTCTGTATGTCTGTCTGTGGCACCGTAGCTCTTAAACGGGTGGACCGATTTGAATGCGGTTTTTTTTAATTGAAAGTAGGTTTTCTAGCGATGGTTCTTAGACATGTTGTATCAAAATCGGTTCAGCCGTTTTTGAGATATTGAACTTTGAAGTGACAAAGTCGGGGTTTTCAACTTTTTGTTGCTTATATAGGTTATTGCGTCGGAAAGCTCTCGGACACAATACAAGCGCACCAAACGACTTAAATTAATAACAACGATTTATTGGGAATTCGCGCGGGTGTTTATTATTAAAATACTGGAATTTCAATTCAACTTCCTTCCGTTTCCGTTCCTTCTTCCCTTCCTTCTGTAAAACAGCACGAGCGTAGAAAGAGATGGTTAATGCGATCGCGAGCATCATGGTTCACGCGAACGAAGATACGGGTAGGTAGTGGACATTTAATAGGTAGGTACCGTTGAAATAATCTACTAGAAAGACCTAGCGGTTTTCAAATGGCGATTATTAACCTCCAAACGTCAATTGCAATCTAATGTTGTATAGTTGATGAGTGCAATTTACAATCTAAAGCTGCAGCGGCCTCGCGAGCCCAGCGCTGGGCCGCGTGGGGCCGTCCCGCCCCGCGGCGCTTGCGCCACCTCACAATGAATAGCGCCGATTTAAATGATCTCAGATTCGTCTCGCGTTACTTAACCTAATGAGCGGGTACAGTCAACGGAACAATATCTTATGTGAAACTGTTGGCGTGGCGTTTCGTTCGCAGATACAAATACAAATTTCGCTTGAAATATGGTACAAGAGGTGTTAATTAAAAGACAATATTGGTTCACATATTTCACCATCATCTGGCATGCAAAATGTCATAAATTACAATTATTATTTTTTATCATCATCCCAGCCTATATACGTCCCACTGCTGGGCACAGGCCTCCTCTCAGAACAAGAGGGCTTGGGCCATAGTTCCCACGCGGGCCCAGTGCGGATTGGGAACTTCACACGCACCATTGAATTGCTTCGCAGGTTTGTGCAGGTTTCCTCACGATGTTTTCCTTCACCGCATAGCTCGTGGTAAATTTCAAATGTAATTCCGCACATGAATTTCGAAAAACTCAGAGGTGCGAGCCGGGGTTTGAACCCACGACCCTCTGCTTGAGAGGCGATAGGTCAAACCACTTAGGCCACCACGGCTCTATTATTATTTTTTATATTACAATCAAAATGTCACCTGATTTATTATTGATCAAAAGAAGAAAAGTATTCGGCAACTGAGTAGAAACCCTTTGACACAAGCCAAGCTTTAAGTTTTTGCTTAAACATTTTTAAAGGCAATTGTTTCATACCACTACTTAGTCTATTATATATTTTAATTGCCATACAAAAAGTGTTTCGACCATACAGAGCTGTTTTTTTTGCGAGGAGCGACTAATCTATCTGGGTACCTCGTATTAAAATGACATCTCGATATGTTGTGAACGGTTCCGGGTTAGTTTTAACAAATACACATATTATTATTTCGTACTAGCTGTTTCCCGCGGCTTCGCCCCCGTTGTAATTTTTCTAAATTTTCTTCCATAAAAACCTTCTCCTGACAATAACGAACACAACAAATAAAGAATTGGCGAAATAGGTCCAGCCGTTCCGAGTTTTGCGCTTAGCAACACATTTTACGATTTATTTTTATTTATTTCGTATATATGCGTGTATTTCGTGTATGCATGGAACTGTCAAAAGTTGCAGATTTGTAAAGATTTGCAGAGCAGTTGCTGACGTTGTGGTTATTAATACGAATTTTTGCACTGCCACGCGGATGAAACGCGAAGCGGACGCCTCATGGCTACCCTGTTTCCGACAGTTGATAAAAAAAACTCACTACAATGCCCACTAAGTATTTTTATAACAATAATTTGAAACAGTTGATGCAATGATGATGTCCTCCATGCCGTGTCCGACAAAGGCGAACCTTTAGGCCAGGGTTTCTCAAAGTGGGGTCCACGGACCCCTTAGGGGTCCGTAGCAGGTACCGTGTGTCAGGGGTCCACAGTAGGTCAGTCATAGATGAGAGTATGTACAAAGGGTCAGTCTGTAAACCTATTTACTAGGAAATTTCCAAAAAAATTTTTGACAGGGGTCCGCGGAATTGTTTAAATTGTGAAAGTGGTCCGTGACTGCATAAAGTTTAAGAAACCCTGCTTTAGGCTGTTTATTATGTGCCCGAATATGGCTGGCAAAGCCAAACTTAGTCTTAAAGGTCCTAATTACAGGGCGTGCAATGTAATTGACCACTATCATTGGAAGGTCTCGGGCGGGTCTTTATAATACTTAAGACGTTTGGCATCCAGGTGTTCCAAGCGATGCGTCTCAAAATTTGCAACAGCCTTATTTACAGAGCTGCGCCATTCGATCCAGTCTCTGCTTTTATAAAACTTTATAAAACAGAAAACAACGTGAACACCCAACCGACACACCAATGGGTTTGAACCCATGATAATGACACGATTCAAAATCAAAATCATGTGCTCTTAAAAGGGGGAGTGGTAAACAGTGGCGACATCGATTCCAGAAGGACAGTGTTGTAGCTAGGCGTGGGCGAAGCAGCAGGGCTACTACGAAACTCGAACTCGAAGTTCGTGTCGTGTGGTCCCTCAAACACTTATACTATTTAATACGAGAGTGAGAGGACGGTACTAGAGGTGGTAAATCCGGATCTGAAGATTCAAAAGAGTCAGATCCTCAAGCGGATCCGAATCCCTTAATGACTCCTTTCAAATCTTATTGACTCCGGAGTTACTAACTCCGACTGGATCGAGCGGCCCGCCTCGCTCGTGATCGCCGTCACGCTCACTCACACTGACTCGCTCCGTCTGCCTACTTTCGCTCTCGCTCGGCTCGGATCGGATCGGCAGGGCTACTACGAAACTCGAAGTTCGTATCGTACCGTCCCTCTCGCTCTCGTATTAAATAGTATAAGTGTCAGAGGGACCGCACGACACGAACTTCGATTTTGGAGTTTCGTAGTAGCCCTGCGGATCGGATCTTGGACTTGGATCGTATTATCTATGTTTGGTTGGTCGCGTTCGGTTCGTAGTAGCCCTGCGGATCGGATCTTGGACTTGGATCTTATTATCTATCTATGTTTGGTTGGTCGGTTCGGTTCGGTACTCGGACTTGACTAACGAACGAATCTTTTTCTCTCTCACGAATCTGTACTTCAGTTCAGTCAGCGGGTGGGGCACCGCAGTACCGTACCGGCACCGACCGACGAACCGAGCCGGAGCGGATCGGCCATAGATAAATTAATAATCGCTCGAGAGAACCGGAGTCAATAAAGGAGTCGGATTCAATAAGCGGATTCGGTACCGACACCGGAGCTGGATCTAGTGAGTCAGAACACTTCGCTAGTTGAGATTACCCATGTCTAGACGGTACGATACGAACTTCGAGTTTCGTAGTTGCCCTGCAGGCCCTTGCTCCATGTGTATTTTAGGCCCTACGCCGCCACTATAGACGAAAAATGCGATTAGGTATTATTTTGTTTTTTTATAGAATAGGGGGCACCTGATGGTAAGCAATTACCGTCACCCATGGACACCTGCAACAACAGAAGAGTCACAAGTGCGTTGCCGGCCTGTTAGGTAGGAGCCTTGCAGGTTTATACTTCCAATCTCTTATTATTATTTATAATAATGTTCCCTGCTGACTGTACTACGCCGGCGTAAGAATCGTAATTACTTATTTGTAAAATTTTAATGACCTATTGAAGTTATTGTAATGTGCCTAAAGTTACGGTTTACATCGTGCATGTATGTACAGGTAATCTTAATCGTAATAAGTAATTTATTAAAGGAATTTTAACTCTAAGGTTCAATATTAGACTGATGTTAGTTGAACGTTGGCTAAGAACAGCAGGGCTACTACGAAATTCGAAAACAACGCTCCGTGTACATACAAAGTGCTTCTGCATGACGTGTTATATTTATTTATTTGTATGAAGAAGTCGTCTTATTTTTTTTGAGGGACGACGACGACGACGAGGAGTGCCCTGTAGTAATCCGCCCCGGGAGCACCCCATGCTAAGCCGCCAGCCGCCACTGCTTTTAGCCCTAAGCTTTATCGAAGCGCAAGAAAGAAGAGCAAACGAATGAATAAAAACAAAAATTCCCGCTATGAACAACACCACAGAATAAATAATAGCATACACAATAATACGTCAAAAAGACAGCTCAAGCTTGCTTTTTAAACGCCGCTTTCTGTTTACTTACGCTCTTAACTCTTTGGGTTACTCACTAGAGTATCTTTTGAATACTGTACATACAAAACCTATCACTTAAATACTCTATCTATTAAAAAAAAAACAAAGGATCCACTTTTAAACAAATTGATCTCAAAATAACGAATCCTTTATAACATAAGGCAGGTAAATCCAACAGTTGAACGTGGCAGTCAGCTGATTGTCAATGTCAGTGTCATCAAGTTTTCGTGTTGTCTGTCAGTCAGTCAATGTAATGAAAAGTTCAACGCTGAAAAGTCAAATTATTACGTCGATTTATGGTGATTTAAATTTGAAATTAGTATTACAGTGAAAGCAATGCGTGCCCTGACATTCAGCGTGCTGCGGCGATGCAAGGCGCGGCTGTGGCGGCCGCGGTCTGCTGTGGAGGGCTCCGCGCCCGCGCCGCGGATGCTTTGCACCCAGCCGGAGCCCGCCGTCACTGCAGGTCACTTATCATCTATAATCGTATCCAAAGGACTAATTAGCTTCTCTTTTGTGAAGACTGTGGTTAGTCACTGTACTTAACTACTTAAAAACGCTCTTTCAGTAATGATTACAGTATTGATTTATGTTGGACACTTATCACTTAGCCTCACCATTTATCATTATTGATAGATAATCAAATATAATTGTTTCAAGATTTGCTTGAGTTTGCCGGTGATCAGAAAAGTTCATTCAGTCTGTATGTAACTTTGTAATAGATATTATCATGAGAGATTTAACTGTTTGTTATTATTATTCAAAATAATACACGCAGATCTTAAACTCAGGCTTTACCAGTGGTGTGGCACCATAATAACTAACAATTACCTAAATTTTTTACATCATGTCAGTGATGAGAAGTACAGCAAAATTTGTGTAAAGTAATTGCGAGGTGTAGTGTTGCATCTAAGGATGTATTTTATAAAACTCAGTTCTCACTTTCCTTGTTCTTTAGCGAAAACGTTCCCTCTAAGCTAGTGATTTTCAGTTGCTTATTTTCCAATCATATATTATTTCTAGAATATTTTGGATACATTTCAGGTGTGCAAAGCCTGGTTGAGGTGCATCCCTCTTGGCCAGAGGGGGAGCAGGCGGAACTGCGGGCGGCGGCATTGCGCGGTATGCGGGTGCTGCCGGGGTTCATCTCCGAAGAGGAGGAGACCGCGCTGCTAGCCGAGCTGGAGCCGGTGCTCAAACGCATGCGCTACGAGTTTGACCACTGGGACAATGTGAGTTGCTGTGCGTGGTACAATTATCGAAAGGGAGAACCACATTGCGCGTCTACAGCGCGTTTACAATTGTGATGTATTTAATGCAGTTGCTCTATTGCTGCAAGTTAAACCAGATTAATTTACTCTAGTTTAAAGGCATAGAAGGGTGTTTTAAGTGTACCCTTTCTTTTTTTTTAATTTTGAAGAAAATGTGGTTTTTCCTACTCAGAATCAAGAGCACAATCTATACCGATAGTTTAAAAAAATGTCCCCAAAAAAATTTCAGTTTTGCGACGTTTTTTTTCATACACTCAGTATGGGCGTGACAAAACTGACTCATAAAATTTTGTATGAAAAAAGAGGTCATTTTTTAAGAGATCAGAATTAATTGTGCTCTTAATTCTGAGTAGGAAAAACAATGTTTTTTTCCAAAAAAAAAAATTAAAATTAAAGCACTTTTTTTAAAACGCCCAGAAACTAAAAGTAATGCTGCTTACATGCATTTTTGAAGTGAACTATGTATAAATATTGAATGAAATTGAATTGTTTGAAAACAGTTGAACATAATTGAGAATCAACATTTTTACAATACAATACAATACAATAACTCTTTATTGCACACCAATACAGTAAACAGTACAGAGAAAACAAGTATATACATAGAGATTTTCAAGTAAGCAATAGGCGGCCTTTTTATTTTTTTGTTTTTATTCTTTTGTCCATGACTTCATCCAAATCGAAAGGTACAAATTGACTGTGTATGGTCATCAGGCGATCCAGGGCTACCGCGAGACAGAGAGGAGCACATGGTCAGTGGGCAACCAAGCTGTGCTGGGGCGCGTCCGGGCGGCCGCGTTCCCGGAGGGCGGGCGGGACGCGGAGCTGCTTCCGTCCGCACACGTGTTGGATCTCGCCGCCGCCGGACACATCCGCCCGCACATCGACGCCGTCCGGGTGAGGACATGACTACCATAGGCGTTTGGCGCGTTGGGTCAACTTTGAAATGAGGGCTATCGTTTTTTGTCTCACTAGATGGCGCACTGTTGCGTGAGGTTTTTAAGTATGGCTTTCAAAGTCTATTACTACAGGCGTGAAAACAAAGTTTAGATTAAAATCATATTTAATACATCTTAAAACCGTACCGTAAAAATATCGAGCATGCCACAGTGTTGCATAGTCCCCGTTTTGTTCGGAAAAAGGGAAGACAAAGGTTTCCGAAAGACAAAACTGTCTCAAAACACAGACATTCATTGCCCCGGAACGCATATTTGCCATAATTAATTTCAGATATTGCAAAATATTCACAAAATTATTCTAATTATAAATAAACCCGCGTAGCTCACCCAAAAACTATGAAATTTGACATTTCGGAGACCTCACGCTACACTAGCGCCTCTAGTGGCGAATTCACACGCGATAGCCTCATTGACGGTGCCGGTGCTCGGATTGAGCCAATGCACGCCGCTGCCGGCTACACCAACCAGCTGCACACTGATCATTGAGGCTTCTTGTCGACACGTTTTTTGTTGTGGTAGGTGACAACAGTTGATTCATCTTACTTGTGTAGAAACGGTTGTTAGGTTTGCAGAGTTCAAGAGCCTTCGGTATTTAATATAAGCATTTTTTTTATAAATGTCTCTAAAATAGGTAAGAAGGATCTTCAAGTATGAAATTGGGGTAGTGGTGGGTTTGGAAGTACCTAACAGTAAATGTGTATAAAAGTGCACCTCAAATTCTTTCATTTATTTAGGTATTTTTTATTCAGAATGATTTAGGAATTAACTTCCTTCATTGCTAGACACTTTGCAGTTGCAACTTGCAACCTTAGAGGTTGCAACTCTCTGCCAAACACACTTTACTAAGTATATTGGAATAGACAACCAAAACGCATCGAAATCGATCCATCAGTTTGACAGCTACGATGCTACATACTGACATTGGCGTCAAACAGCCATCTTTTTGCGTCGGAGATTAAAAGAGATTTTAGATTTCGTTTCGTTATATTTATGTTGATGACATCGTGAGAGTTTCGGGCAACATGCAAGTGGCGATTTGTCGTTTATTGGTGGCGTTTACGCTAGCTGAGGCGGTTTGCATGGAGAGTGGCCTGTTGAAAAATAATATGAGCAACACTCATTTCGCGCGTCGTATGCATAGGACATCACGTCAGCTAGCGTAGGTCCTGACCTGAGAGGGAGGACTTTGTTCTGCAGTGGACCTCCCGGCATGTAAAATTGGTTGTCCAAAATGAGAGATCGTTGGAGTTTTTGGGTTTTTATTTCGAAGCCGATTGCAATGGAACAGAGACAAACAAACTTAAACATCGTTATTTATATTGATGCACGATACTAGCGCCACCACATTGTTTTATTTTGGAACTAATGAGGTGCATGGTCGTCAACGGGCATCGATCATTTATTAATGAGCATGCCATCGCATGGAAAATCTCACCAAGTCTTCTCGCAGTGTAATGCGCGTTTAGATAATTATGAAAGTCGTTTCATCGCGCTCGCCAAGCGGATCCAGGTACTCGAAGATCGTGAAATAGGAAATGAAGTTCTTCGCCAAAAAGTTTCAGAGCTAGAAGAGCAACTCAACACACAAATACAAACTCGACTGAGCAACGAAATTGAAATCGCAGGTGTAAACGAATGCCCTAATGAGAGTAAAATGCACATAGTACTTACGCTGCTCAGAAGATAGGATTACCATTATCAGAGGACGACATGACCACGTGACCAGGGCTGGTCCTAAGGGTCATCAAGTGGGGACAGCAGGCCTCGGCCATTGGTGGTCAAATTTGTGAGACGTGCCAAGAGAAACGATTTCCTGAAAGCAGCAAAGAGCAGACACAATGTGACCTCTGCATCAATCAATGTAGACGGCCCTCGAGGAAGTTGTACTTCAACGAGAGATTGACAAGGCAAACCGCTTGTTATTTCGTGAGGCAAGGGAGTGGTCAAAAAACGCCGGTTTCAAGTACTGCTGGACAAGAAATGGGATCATCCTCATACGCAAGAAGCCGGTTGCCGGAATATGTGATCAGGAGTGCTGCTGATCTTGACAGATTCCACAACACAATCAGTCCAGATGAGCCCGAGAACGCCGAGCAGCCCGCGGTTCCCGGCACGCCTCAGCGCCAGGAGTGAGCTGAGACTAAGAAGGCCTTCAGCGTATTGTTTCTCTCTGTCATGCAGAATCCTTCTGCATCTGTGCTTACTTAGCCTAATTGTATACCACACTCTACACACATTTGACACACAAAATGTAGTTTCTCATAAACACTTTAATACTCAGCACTCTAAACACTTACATTGTACTCGACCTACAACAATGAGGTTCCCCATGGCAGTAAAATGTCACGTGATTAAATGTCTAGTTAATGTGCTTCAGAAATTTATGACTACCCTTCTTTTTCAAAAGTATTGCTACTTTATCAATTACGAAGATGGCATTACATGATCTTACAAATGGGTTGGACCAATCCTTTGCCATTGAATGTCATAAATTAAACAATTTAGATCAATTTAAGACTATTTTTACCACACAGTACAAATTTAAAGTCCTAACAACAAATATACGAAGCTTGCAACGCAACTTTGATGCTTTTTGTAGTAGCCTTAAAGCGTGTAGATATTGACGTTGATGCCATAATACTCACGGAGTGCTGGTTGAGAGATGGATCGGTGATTGACCAACTTCCGGGATATACTCGTTTCATACTTCTAAATTTATAAATAAGAGTCGTGGGGTTGTTGTTTGTATAAAAGACAATCTTCAGGCCACAG